>NW_024360940.1:0-249 GCF_014805655.1 Passer montanus | reverse complement strand
CTGGGTCATGCCAGACAATGTTCTTATGAACCACAGAGAGATTTCTGATGTCAAAAACCCAAAACAGGCAAAAACCCACCACAAGGTCCTTTGGCATGTTCTTCTGATAGACTTAGATGTGGACTGTCATGTCAGAGGGTTTTTTTCCCAGTGTTACCTGTAAGCCACAATGAGGGGATTGAGCAACGTCATATTTTGGAGAAAGTCTGGATTTCTCTCTCTCTTTCCAGAGCCAGAAGTTGTGTTTAC
>NW_024360939.1:0-249 GCF_014805655.1 Passer montanus | reverse complement strand
AATTGCACCTCTGTAATGTTGAGATAGTTTGTAAATCCCTTTGTTTTACCTTCTTACCCAATCTTGCAGCACCCAGAAGTAAACAGTGTTTCTCATGGAAAAACAGAGGGAAGCCAAGAGTGCACCTGCTTATTCCCTCCTCATAGGTAGTGCCACGTCTCCCTGGCTTTCAGAGCCTTGGACTGTCCCTGGTGTCTTCCAAAAGGAGGAGGGACTTAGAAAAAAAGTGGTTGGGTGCAGTTTGTGTCA
>NW_024360938.1:0-249 GCF_014805655.1 Passer montanus | reverse complement strand
TTTCTGAAATGATAATGAGAATAGCATAACTTATTGCTTGTTCTGTTTCTTCATACTTGTTTCAGTGTTGTAATCAACAAATAGCCACAGCTATTTGTTGATTGTCAAGCTATATCTGCTTGACAAGGAACAGGACAGTCCCAAAGCCAATTAAACAACTAGACCAATTTAACGTTTTCACATCATTACCTCAATTTACAACTTCAGCATTTTATAAACACTTAAGTAAAAATGGATTTAGCTTCTGAA
>NW_024360937.1:0-249 GCF_014805655.1 Passer montanus | reverse complement strand
ATTTTTTCCCTCATTTTCTCCCCAAATTCACGGATTTTTTTCCATTTTTTCCCCAAATTCCCATTTTTTCTTCCCATTTTCCCGTTTCCCCCCCGTTTCTTCCAAATTCCCGGATTTTTTTCCAATTTTTCCCGGTTTTTTCCCACTTTATCCCCAAATTCCTGGGTTTTATCCCAGTTTTTCCCAAATTCCCGGATTTTTCTCCTCATTTCCCCCATTTCCCCCCCGTTTGTCCCAAATTCCCGTTCC
>NW_024360936.1:0-249 GCF_014805655.1 Passer montanus | reverse complement strand
AAAATCCAAAACAAAACAAACCCCCATTAATAATAACCAATAATAATAACCAATGAATAACAATAATTTAATAATAATTAAATTATTATATAATGATATATTAATTATATATATTATTAATGTATTATAGTGTATATTATTATATATAATAATATATATGATGTATATAATCTATAATCGATATATATAATAATATATATAATAATTATAATTATAATAGTAAGGACTTGGTGAGAGGCAGAGAACACA
>NW_024360935.1:0-249 GCF_014805655.1 Passer montanus | reverse complement strand
CCTGGAGGATTTTGGGCGGGTCTTGAGGGGGTTTGGGGGGTCCTGGGGAGTTTTGGGCAGGTCTTGAGGGAGTTTGGGGGGTCCTGAGCGAATTTGGGGAGGCTCTGAGGGGATTTGGGGGGGGGTCCCAAGGGGTTTTGAGGAATCCTGAGGGGGTTTTGGGGGTCCCGAGGGAGTTTGGGGGGTCCTGAGGGAATTTGGGCAGATCCTGAGGGGGTTCGGGGTGTCCTGAGGGAATTTGGGGAGGCT
>NW_024360934.1:0-249 GCF_014805655.1 Passer montanus | reverse complement strand
GGAAAATCAGAAATGCATTTTCATTAGAGACCTACATATATAAGAGAAAAAATTTCTTTGAATAGAATCACATGAACTATGAATACAGGCTGTAATCCGAAACAAAAATATTCTCAGGAAGCATCTTTGTAATACAAGAATGTTTCAACACTAATTAGAAATGTAACAGAATTCTCATTGATACTCTTTTAATCTTTTTTTGTGGTTCCCCCCTGACTTGTAATTCCAAAATATCTTATTTTTGAAAAT
>NW_024360933.1:0-249 GCF_014805655.1 Passer montanus | reverse complement strand
TCCCGCGTGCCGCCGTGGGGCCCCGCGGCCCGAGCGCGGCCGCGGCCACTTTCCCGTCCGCCCCGCGGGGCCCAAGGGCGGCAGCGCCCGGCTCCGCCAAGGCCCGGCGGGACTCACCGGTGGTAGCGAAGCGCTCCGCTCCCCTCCGCAGCCCGCCCACCGCAGGCGCTCGCCGGCCACGGCCGGGGCGTGAGCAGCGTGAGCAGCCCCGGGCGCGGTGACAGGGCCCGGCCGCCGCTGCCGCGCAGG
>NW_024360932.1:0-249 GCF_014805655.1 Passer montanus | reverse complement strand
AACTCTTTCAATATATGAAGATGAACTAGGCAGGGAGGTAAATTCACTGCCTGAAGAAACTTTTTACTTTCTTTGGAACTTCTTTTTCTCCAGATCTGTTTTTAATGCCAAAATCTTCCTTCTTGTAATTTAATATTATTACCTATAATTTGTTGGGTTTTTTTTCTGTAGCCAGTTTTTGTCCCATGTGTCTATATGGACTAACATTAGACATATTTTGCCCACATGTTCATTAATGAAAGGTCTCAG
>NW_024360931.1:0-249 GCF_014805655.1 Passer montanus | reverse complement strand
GAATTTGGGGGTTCCTGGGGGAGTTTTGGCGTTCCTTGGGGAGTTTCGGGGGTTCCTTGGGGAGTTTTTTGGGGTTCAATGAGGAATTTTGGGGTTTCCGTGAGGAATTTTGGGGTTCCTGAGGATTTTCAAGGGTTCCTTGAGGAATTTGGGGGGGGTTGATGAGGATTTTAGGGGTTCCTTGAGAAATGTGGGGGGTTCAATGAGGAGTTTTGGGGGTTCCTTGAGGAATTTTGGGGTTTCCTTGAG
>NW_024360930.1:3060-5069 GCF_014805655.1 Passer montanus | reverse complement strand
AAATTGGGCAAAAATGGGGAAAATTGGAGGAAAAAAGTGAAAATTGGGGGGAAAAATGGGGAAAATTGGGGAAAATTGGAGAAAAAATGGGGAAAATTGGGAGAAAAAGGAAAAATTGGGGAAAAAATGGGGGAAAATTGGGCAAAAATGGGGAAAATGGGGAAAAATGGAGAAAATTGGGGGGGAAGGGGGAAATTGGGAGAAAAATGGGAGAAAATGGGGAGAAAAAAGGGAAAAATGGGGGAAAGGGGAAAAATGGGAATAGGTGGGAGAAAATTGGGGAAAATTGGGGCAAAAGGGGGGAAAATGGGGAGAAAATGGGAGAAAAATGGGGAAAAAGGGGGGAAAAAGGGGAAAAATGGGAAAAAAGGGGGGAAAATTGGGGGAAAATGGGGAAAATTGGGAAAAAAATTGTGGGGAAAGGATTAAAAATGGAGGAAAATGGGGGGAAGTGGGAAAAAAGGAAAATTGGGAGAAAAAAGGGAAATGTGTGGGGAAAAAGGGAAAAATGGGGAAAAAATGGAGAAAATTGGGGGGGAATGGGGAGAAAAAGGGAAAAAGGGGAGGAAATGGGGAAAAAAGGGGAAGAAATGGGGGAAAGGGGGAAAATGGGAGAAAAAGGGGAAAATTGGGGAAAAAGGGGAAAAATGAGGGAAAATTGGGGCAAAAATGGGGGGAAACGGGAAAAAATGGGGGAAATTGCAGAAAATTGGGAGAAAAAGGGGAAAAATGGGGGGGAAAGGGGAAAAAATGGAGAAAATTGGGGGAAAAGGGGAAAAATGGGGAGAAAATGGGAAGAAAAGGGGAAAAAGGGGGGGAAGGGGAAAAATGAGAAAAAATGGGGGAAATTTGGGAAAATTTGAGGGGAAAGGGGGAAAATTGGGGAGAAAAAGGGGAAAATTGGGAGAAAATGGGGAAAATTGGGGAAATTTGGGCAAAAATGGGGAAAAATGGGGAAAATTGAGGGGAAAGTGGGGGGAAAATGGAGAAAAATTGGCAAAATGGGGGGAAATTGGGGAAAAAAGGGGAAAAATTGGGGGAAAAAGGGGAAAAAATGGGAGAAATTGGGAAAATTGAGGGGGAAGAGGGAAAATGGGAGAAAAGGGAAAGATGGGGAGGAAAAAGGGGAAAAGGGGAAAATTGGGGAGGAAAAAGGGAAAAATGGGAAAAAATTGGGAAAAAAGGGGAAATATGGGGAAAATTGGGGGGAAATGGGGGAAATGGGAAAAAATGGGGGAAATTGGGAAAAATAGAAATAAATGGGGAGAAAATGGGAAATAAAAGGGGAAAAGGGAGAAAATGGGAGAAAAATTGGGGGAAAATGTGGGAAAATTGGGAAAAAGGGGGAAATAAAAGGGAAAAATGGGAGAAAATGGGAAAAATTGGGGGGAAATTGGGAAAAAAGGAGATAAATGAGGAGAAAATGGGAAATAAAAGGGGAAATGGGGGAAAAAGGGGAAAAGTAAAGGGGAAAATGGGAAAAAATGGGGAAAAATTGGAAAATTGGGGGGAATGGAGGGAAATTGGGAAAATAAAAGGATAAAGTGGGGAAAAGGGAAAATGGGGAGAAAAAATGGAGAGAAATTGGAAAAAATGGGGAGAAAAAGGGAAAAATTGGAGAAAATGAGAGAAAAAAAGGGAGAAAAAGGCAAAAGAAAGGGAAAATGGGGAAAAAAGAGAAAATTGAAAGGAAAATGGGGGGAAATGAATTGAAAAGGGGGAAAAATTTAAAAAAAAGAGAGAAAAATGGGAGAAAAGGGAAAACCAAGGGAAAAAAGGGGGAATAAACGGAAAAAAGGGAAAATAAAAGAGAAAAAAAAGGGAAAAAAAACGAGTCAGAGTGAGGGAGGGACCCAAAACTGGGGAGAAAGCCCCGAAAATTCCTCAGAGCGGCCCCAACCCCCCCGAGCCCAACGGCGACACCCCCAGACCCAAAATCCCCCCCAAAAATCCCAAAATTCACCTCAAAAAATTCACAAAAAATTGCAATAAAAATTCCCCAAAATTCC
>NW_024360930.1:0-2235 GCF_014805655.1 Passer montanus | reverse complement strand
GGGGATTCGAGAGGATTCTGAAGAGGTTTTGGGGGGTTCTGAGGGGATTTGAGGGGTTTTAGAGGACTTGGGGGGGTTTGAGGGCTTTTGGGGGGATTTGGAGGATTTCTGAGGGGATTTTGGGGATTCTGAGGGGATTTGGGCCATTTGAGGGAAATTTGGGGGGATTTGAAGGATTTGAGAGGGTTCTGAAAAGGATTTGGGGGATTTGAAGGATTTTGAGGGGATTTTGAGGGGATTTTGGGGGGATTTGAGGGATTTTGAGGCGTTTGAGGAGATTTTGGGGGATTCTGAGGGGTTTGGGGGGATTTGAGGGGATTTTGGGGGATTTGAGAGGATTCTGAAAAGGTTTTGGGGGATTTGAAGGATTTTGAGGAGATTCTGGGGGGTTTGAGGGGATTTTGGGGAAATTTGAGAGGATTTCAAGAGGTTTTGGTAATTCTGAGGAGATTTTGGGGGATTTTAGGGACATTTGAGGGATTTGAGAGGATCTGAGGAGATTTTGGTGATTCTGAGGGGATTTGGGGTTGGTTTAATGGATTTTGGGGAGGTTTGAAGGGTTTTTGGTGACTCTGAGAAGATTCTGGGAGGATTTGAGGGGATTTTGGGAAAATTTGAGGGAATTTTGGGGGGATTTGAGAAGATTTTGGGGATTCTGAGGAGATTTTGAGGGGATTTTGGGGAGATTGGGGGATTTTGGGGATTTTTGGGAATTTGAGAGGATTCTGAGGAGGTTTTGGGGATTTTGAAGGGATTTTGGGGAGGATCTGAGGAAATTTTGGGGGGATCTGAGGGGATTTTGTTGGGATTTGGGGGATTTGAGGGGATTTTGAGGAGTTTGAGGAGATTTTGGTGGATTCTGAGGGGTTTTGGGGAGATTTTGGGGGGATTTGAGAGATTTTGAGGAGTTTGAGGAGATTTTGGGAGATTCTGAGGGGTTTGGGGGGATTTGGGGCGGATTTGAGGGGATTTTGGGGAAATTTGAGAGGATTTGAGGAGATTTTGGGGGATTCTGAGGGGTTTGGGGGGATTTGAGGGTATTTGGGGTGGATTTGAGGGGATTTTGGGGAAATTTGAGAGGATTTGAGGAGATTTTGGGGGATTGGAGAGGATTTGAGGAGATTTTGGGTGTTCTGAGGGGATTTTGGGGCGGATTTGGGGGATTTTGGGGCATTTGAGGGGATTTTGTGGATCCTGTGTTCCTTTAGGGGTTCCTGGGTGGGAATTTGGGGTTAATTTTTGGGATTTTGGGGCATTTCAGGGGTGCTGTGGGGATTTTAGGGGGTTTTGGGGTCATTTTGGGGGATTTGGGGTCAGTTTTGGGGGGTTAAATTTGGGATTTTTCTCCTCTTTAACTCCCCCTCCCCAAATTCCTCTGCAGGTCCCACCCGGCGGGAAAATCCCCGGTAAGAAAACCCAAAAAAACCCCAAAAAACTCCAAAAAAAGCCTCAAAAAAAACTAGGGGTTTGGGGGGATTTGGGGCGGATTTGAGGGGATTTTGGGGAAATTTGAGAGGATTTGAGGAGATTTTGGGGGATTGGAGAGGATTTGAGGAGATTTTGGGTGTTCTGAGGGGATTTTGGGGCGGATTTGAGGGATTTTGGGGCATTTGAGGGGATTTTGTGGATCCTGTGTTCCTTTAGGGGTTCCTGGGTGGGAATTTGGGGTTAATTTTTGGGATTTTGGGGCATTTCAGGGGTGCTGTGGGGATTTTAGGGTCATTTTGGGGGATTTGGGGTCAGATTTGGGGGGTTTAATTTGGGATTTTTCCCCTCTTTAACTCCCCCTCCCCAAATTCCTCTGCAGGTCCCACCCGGCGGGAAAATCCCCGGTAAGAAAACCCAAAAAAAACCCCAAAAAACTCCAAAAAAAGCCTCAAAAAAACCTCCAATAAAATCTTCCAAAAATCCACCCTAAAAAAACCTCAGAAAAACACCCAAAAACCCCCCCAAAAAACCCCAAAACCCCCCAAAATTTCCTAAAAAAATCCTCCCCAAAATTTCCCACAATTCCCCAAAAAAATCCCAAAACTCCGCAAAAAATTATAAATAAAAAAAAAAAAAAATTCCCCCAAAACCCCCAAAATCCCTAAAAAATCCCCAAAATTTCCCCCCAAAAAACCAAAATTTCCCCCAAAATCCCCAAAATTCCCCAAAAATCCCCCAAATTCCCCAAAATTGCCCCAAAAAGCCCAAAAATCCCTCAAAATTCCCCCCAAAATCCCAAAATTCCCC
>NW_024360929.1:0-249 GCF_014805655.1 Passer montanus | reverse complement strand
GAAATTTGGGTGATTTTGGGGGGAATTTTGGTGAATTTTTGGGGGAATTTGAGTGGTTTTGGAGGGAATTTTGGTGAATTTTGGGGAAAATTTTGGCGAATCTTTGGGGGAAATTTGAGTGATTTTGGGGGGAATTTTGATGAATTTTTGGGGAAATTTGGGTGATTTTAATGTGAATTTTGGGGGATTTTTTTGGGAAGTTTGGGTGATTTAGGGAGGCATTTTGGTGAATTTTTGGGGAAATTTGGG
>NW_024360928.1:0-249 GCF_014805655.1 Passer montanus | reverse complement strand
GTCCCGGGGGTCCCGGGGTCCCGGCCCAGCCCTGTCCGGTCCTGCCCAGCGCGTGCTGCGGATCGAGCTGCTGGAGGCCGAGGCGCTGGTGGCCAAGGACCGGCGGCTCGGGGGGCTCGGCCGCGGCCGCTCCGACCCCTACGCCGAGACCCGCGCGGGCGGGCGCCGCTTCCGCAGCCGCGTGGTGCCCGAGGAGCTGAGCCCGACCTGGAACGAGAGCTACGAGGTACGGGAGACTGGGGGAAACTG
>NW_024360927.1:0-249 GCF_014805655.1 Passer montanus | reverse complement strand
TATATAGAGTGTATTCTCTGCTTTGTAGAACTGTTCTTTAGTCAAGTTTTTTTCCCAGCTTTTAAATCAGTTTCTGTGACATTCTTTTGTCAGTGATACTTGGCTAGTAAAGATGATGGATGTGGCCATAAGCTATGCTGAACACTTCACCCACTTGCTGATACTGTTTGCACAAAGTCATGAGAAACCTGCTGAAACAGCATAATTTGAAAGAAATCCATGGGCCAAGACATGTGATCAAATATTACA
>NW_024360926.1:0-249 GCF_014805655.1 Passer montanus | reverse complement strand
GACCCTGCCGTCCCCCCGCGCCCAGCCCGCATCCCTGCCACCCCCGGGGCGCGTCCCCGCTCACCCCCCCGGCCCCGAGGCGCATCCCTGCCCCAGTGTCCCCCCGCCGCATCCCTTTCCCTCCCCCGGGCGGGATCCCCCGCCCCCTGCCCAGCGGGATCCCGCCGGATCCCCGGCCCCCAGGCTGGATCCCTGCCGGTTCTCCCATCCTCGGGCGGGATCCCTGGCGGTGCTCCCCCCCCCCGGGGG
>NW_024360925.1:0-249 GCF_014805655.1 Passer montanus | reverse complement strand
CATCTCATTCCCTAATTTATAGACACAACTGGGATTGCTCTCTTCCAGATGCAGAATCTGGCACTTTCCCTTGTTAAAATTCATGTGGTTGGTGACTGCCCAGGCATGTGATTTGTTGAGGTCTCTCTGCAGGGCCTTGCAGCCCTTAAGTGAGTCAACAGCTCCACAGTTTTTGGTGTCATCCACAAACTTAGTATTTATTTGAGTCCTGCATCCAGGTTGTTAATGAAGATGTTGAAGGGAACTGGT
>NW_024360924.1:0-249 GCF_014805655.1 Passer montanus | reverse complement strand
ACTATTATTACAATTATTACTATTATTATTATTCCTGTAATTGGTTTGTGTCCATGGAAACAGGAGATGCAATTCTATGCAAGAGCAGAGGGGGATACTGCACCGTTGGGATGTGCCGCTCCCCAGCAACCCCTGTTGGAAGATGTTCTGCATTCACAGTGTGCTGCATTAGGTAAGGCCCAGATCTTTACCTGAAGGAAGAGTTTCCTTCTTTTTCCCAAGAGGGATCTATTACAAATTTCTTTCTGG
>NW_024360923.1:0-249 GCF_014805655.1 Passer montanus | reverse complement strand
TTTTTTTTTTTTTAATTTTCCTTGACTTAATCAACTCTTACTTAGTAAAAACCATAGAATTATTCCAACATATTTGTTATGAAGTCATGGTGGTGTGGAGCAACAAACCCCTTAGTAAAGTGTCAGTCGTTGTCACTAACCTTCATTTTTTTCCACAGGAAAGCGTTCGGGATCTGCTCACTGCACCGCTGCCTCCACCAGCATCTCCTGTTCCACTCTGTCCTGTCCTTCCACAGCACTCGGAGTGGG
>NW_024360922.1:0-249 GCF_014805655.1 Passer montanus | reverse complement strand
GCGGGAGGGACACAGGGTGGCCGTGGGGACAAGGTGGCACCTGGGGGGGGGGATGGTTGGGGTGACACCGGGGAGGGACAGGGGGTGGCCATGGGGACCGGGGGACACCGGGGGGTGGCCAAGGGGACAGAGGGACACCGCTGGGGACCGGGGGGACACGGGGACAGGGTGGCACCAGTGCGGGTGGCAGGAGGTGACACGGGGACACCGAGGGTGGCAGGGGTGGCTCTGGGGACACCGGGGGGGAGG
>NW_024360921.1:0-249 GCF_014805655.1 Passer montanus | reverse complement strand
CTCATCACTGACCTCATTCCCCACAAAAACTCCAAAAATTGTCGGAGTTTGGGGTGAAAATCGGCGATTTTGGGTCATTTTGGGGTGACGGGATCGTTAACGAGGCCGTGGTGTCGTTAATGAAGTTCTGGGGGCGTTAATGAGCTCTGGGCTCGTTGTGGGGTCCCAGAGACAGCGGAGGGTCCTGGGGGCACCCCGAGGTCACCTGGTGACCCCAGCGCAAACCAGTGCAAACCAGTACAAACCAGT
>NW_024360920.1:0-249 GCF_014805655.1 Passer montanus | reverse complement strand
GTCAAAAGTCAATGAATAATTAATCTCCTTCACTACAATTTCACTGATCAGGTGGTCAGAAAATGTGTTTTTTACTTTATGGACAAGTTTGCTGTTATAACCTTCTCAATTTTAAAATATAAAGAGCTCCTTTTGGTAGCTGCCTTTCCCATTCATTTATGGAGGGACACCTTAGATCCTGTCACCCTTTTTTCTCCAGGACTAAAGAAAATCCAGGTTTAAGCCTCTTTCATAATACGTGTTCTCCAA
>NW_024360919.1:6779-8075 GCF_014805655.1 Passer montanus | reverse complement strand
AACACCAAAAACACCAAAAAAACCCCAAATCCTATAAAATCCCACCAAAATCCCACTGAAATCCCTCAAAATTTCATTGAAATGATGCAAAAATCCCACAAAAATCCCATAAAATTCCACTGAAATCCCACAAAAATCCCGAAATTCCCATCCCTGGAGCTCTTGGAGCTGGCCCAGAGCAACGGGTGAGCCCAAAAACACCAAAAACACAAAAAAAACCCAAAAACCACCAAAATCCTACAAAATCCCACAAAAATCCTGCTGAAATTCCACTGAAATCCCACAAAATTACACTGAAATCGCACAAAAATCCCAAAATTCCCATCCCTGGGGCTCTTGGAACTGGCCCAGAGCAACAGATGAGCCACAAACACCAAAAACACCAAAAAACACCAAAATTCCACCAAAATCCTACAAAATACTACAAAAATCCCATGAATTCCTACAAAAATCCCACAAAATTCCACTGAAATCCCACAAAATTACACTGAAATCGCACAAAAATCCCAAAATTCCCATCCCTGGGGCTCTTGGAACTGGCCCAGAGCAACAGATGAGCCACAAACACCAAAAACACCAAAAAACACCAAAATTCCACCAAAATCCTACAAAATAGAGCAACAGGTGAGCCCAAAACCACCAAAACCACCAAAAAACACCAAAAAACTCCGAAATCCTACAAAATCCTACAAAAATCCCATGAATTCCTACAAAAATCCCACAAAAATCCCGAAATTCCCATCCCTGGAACTCTTGGAGCTGGCCCAGAGCAACAGGTGAGCCCAAAACACCAAAAACACCAAAATCCCACAAAAATCCTACAAAATCCCACAAAAATCCCATGAATTCCTACAAAAATCCCACAAAATTCCATTGAAATCCCACAAAAATCCCAAAATTCCCATCCCTGGAGCTCTTGGAGCTGGCCCAGAGCGACAGGTGAGCCACAAACACCAAAAACACCAAAAAACACCAAAATCCTACAAAATTCTACAAAATCCCACAAAAATTCCAAGAATTCCTACAAAAATCCCACAAAAATTCCAAAATTCCCCAAAAATTCCCCAAAAAATTCCACAAAAAATCCAAAATTCCCCAAACAATCCCCCATAGAATTCCCCAAAAATCCAAAAATCCCCAAAAATTTAGCCAAAAAAATGCCTCAAAAAATCCAAAATTCCCCAAAAATCCCCCAAAATTCACCAAGAAATCCAAAATTGTCCGAAATAGTCCCAAAAAATTCCCCAAAAAATCTAAAAATCCCAAAAAAATCCCCAAAAATTTCCCAAAAAATCC
>NW_024360919.1:2875-6674 GCF_014805655.1 Passer montanus | reverse complement strand
CCCAAATCCCCAAAAATTCCCCCAAAAATCCAAAATTGTCCAAAATAGTCCCAAAAAATTCCCCAAAAATTCCTAAATTCCTCAATAAATCCCCAAAAATTCCCAAAAAAATCTAAAAATCCCAAAAAATCCCCCAAAATTCCCCAAAAAAATCCAAAAATTCCCTAAGAAATTCCCCCAAAAATGCAAAAATACCCAAAAAAACATCAAAAATTCCCCCAAAAATCCAAAATTGTCCAAAATAGTCCCAAAAAATTCCCCAAAAATTCCTAAATTCCTCAATAAATCCCCAAAAATTCCCAAAAAAATCTAAAAATCCCAAAAAATCCCCCAAAATTCCCCAAAAAAATCCAAAAATTCCCTAAGAAATTCCCCCAAAAATGCAAAAATACCCAAAAAAACATCAAAAATTCCCCCAAAAATCCAAAATTGTCCAAAATAGTCCCAAAAAATTCCCCAAAAATTCCTAAATTCCTCAATAAATCCCCAAAAATTCCCAAAAAAATCTAAAAATCCCAAAAAATCCCCCAAAATTCCCCAAAAAAATCCAAAAATTCCCTAAGAAATTCCCCCACCCAAAATCCCCCCAAAAATCCAAAAATCCTCAAAAAAATCTCCAAAAAATTACCCAAAAAACCCAAAATTGTCCAAAAAATCCCCAAAAAATCCAAAATTCCCCCAAAATCGCCCAAAAAGTCCCCAACAAATCCAAAAAACCCCGGAAAAATTCCCTAAAAAATTTCCCAAAAAATCCAAAATTGTCCAAAAAATTCCCCAAATAATCCTAAAATCCCAGAAAAATTCCCTAAAAAATTTCCCAAAAAATCCAAAATTGTCCAAAAAATCCCCAAAAAATCCAAAATCCCCCAAAAAATCCCCAAAAAATCCAAACCCGTCGAAAATATCCCTAAAAAATTCCCCAAAATTTCCAAAAAATTACTCAAAAAACCCAAAATTGTCCAAAAAATCCCCAAAAAATCCAAAATTCCCCCAAAATCGCCCAAAAATTCCCCAACAAATCCAAAAAACCCCGGAAAAATTCCCTAAAAAATTTCCCAAAAAATCCAAAATTGTCCAAAAAATTCCCCAAATAATCCTAAAATCCCAGAAAAATTCCCTAAAAAATCCAAAATTCACCAATAAATCCCCAAAAAATCCCCAAAAATTTTCCAAAAAATCCAAAATTACCCAAAAAATTCCCCAAAAAATCCAAACCTGTCGAAAATATTCCTAAAAAATTCCCCAAAATCCAAAATCCCCAAAAAATCCACAGAAAATTTCCCAAAAAAAATCTAAAATTCCCCCAAAATCCCCCAAAATTTCCCCAAAAATCCCAAAAAAATCCCCGAAAATTCCCCGCAAAATCCAAAATTCCCCCAAAATCCCCAAAAATTCCCCCAAAAAAATCCAAAATTCCCCCAAAATCCCCAAAAATTCCCCAAAAAAGTCCAAAATTCCCAGGGAAATTCTCTAAAAATTTCTCCAAAAAATCCAAAATTCCCCCAAAATCGTAAAAAATTCTCCAGCAAATCCAGAAATTCCCAAAAATCCCCAAAAATCCCCAAAAATCCATGAAAAGCTGACGTCACCCCGATGACGTCACCCCCGATGACGTCACCCCCGATGACGTCACCCCCTCCGCAGCGAGCACAGCCGCCATTGGTTCTTCCGCGGTCACGTGACCATCGACGGCGCCCCCGTGGCGCAGAGCCTCTTCCGGTCGCTGATGGACACGCAGGGCCCCGCCCACCCCAACAACGTCATCAAGTTCTGCGACAACAGCAGGTGGGACAGACGGACACACGGACACACCGGGGACACACGGACAGACACACGGACACACCTGGGACACACGGACACACCTGGGACACACGGACACACCTGGGACACTGGGACACACGGACACAGCTGGGACACACAGACACACCTGGGACACACGGACACACCTGGGACACACGGACACAGCTGGGACACACGGACAGACACACGGACACAGCTGGGACACACGGACACACCGGGGACACACGGACACACCGGGGACACACCTGGGGACACACGGACACACCTGGGACAGACACATGGACACAGCTGGGACGGACACACGGACACACCTGGGGACAGACACACGGACACACGGACACACATGGGGACGGACACACGGACACACGGACATAGCTGGGACACACCTGGGACAGACACACGGACACACCTGGGACGGACACACCTGGGACGGACACACGGACACGGGGACACTGTGGGGACGGACACACGGACACGGGGACACACCTGGGACAGACACAGGGACAGGGGGACAGACACACGGACAGGGGGACACACCTGCGGCACACCTGGGACAGACACACGGACAGGGGGATGGACAAACGGACAGGGGGACACAGCTGGGGACAGACACACGGACAGGGGGACAGACCTGGGACACACCTGTGGGGACATGGGGACACAGGGACAGACATGGGGACACACGGACACGGGGACACACCTGGGACAGACACAGGGACAGGGGGACAGACACACGGACAGGGGGACACACCTGCGGCACACCTGGGACAGACACACGGACAGGGGGATGGACAAACGGACAGGGGGACACAGCTGGGGACAGACACACGGACAGGGGGACACCACACCTGGGACACACCTGAGGGGGTGGGGACACACCTGGGACACACCTGGGGACAGACACACGGACAGGGGGACATGGGGACACACCTGGGACACCTGGGGACACACCTGGGGGGACATGGGGACAGACACACGGACAGGGGGACAGACACAGGGACATTGGGGACACACCTGGGACACAGCTGGGGACAGGGGGACAGACACAGGGACACTGGGGCGGACACACGGACACGGGGATGGACACACGGACACACCTGGGGACACACCTGAGACATTGGGGACAGCTGGGGACAGACACACGGACACTGGGGACATGGGGACACACCTGAGACACACCTGGGGACAGGTTTGGGCTGGATTTTGGGCTGGATTTTGGGTTATTTTGGGTTGATTTTGGGTGATTTTGGGTCATTTCCCCCCAGTGCCATCCGCGGTGTCCCCGTGTGGGATTTGGGGTGAATTTTGGGGTGAATTTTGCTGATTTTGGGTCTCTGTGTCCCCAGTGCCATCCGCGGGGTCCCGGTGTGGGATTTTGGGTTTATTCTGGGGTGAATTTTGCTGATTTTGGTTCATTTCCCCCCAGTGCCATCCGCGGTGTCCCCGTGTGGGATTTTGGGTTTATTTTGGGTTTATTTTTTGGTTTTTTGGGTCATTTCCTCCCAGTGCCATCCGCGGTGTCCCAGTGTGGGATTTGGGGTGAATTTTGGGTTATTTTGGGGTGAATGTTGCTGATTTTGGGTCTCTGTGTCCCCAGCGCCATCCGCGGGGTCCCGGTGTCCGCTCTGTGGCCGCAGGACCCGGCCGGGCCCAGCCCCTACGAGAGGAGGACGAGCGTGCGGCACGTCACCTTCACCGCCGAGACGCACAACTTCCCCACCGGTCAGTCTGGGGTCATCCGGGGGTCACTCAGGGTCACTCAGGGGTCACTCTGGTCAGTCTGGGGTCAAAGGTCATCCGGGGGTCAGGGGTCACTCAGGGGTCACTCTGGTCAGTCTGGGGTCAGTCACAGGTCAGGGGTCACTCAGGGGTCACTCAGTGGTCACCAGTGGTCACTCAGGGTCACTCAGGGGTCAGAGGTCACTCAGTGGTCACTCAGGGTCACTCAGGGTCACTCAGGGTCACTCAGGGGTCAGGGGTCACTCAGGGTCACTCAGGG
>NW_024360919.1:1770-2749 GCF_014805655.1 Passer montanus | reverse complement strand
GTCACGGCGGGAGGACACGCCCCCCGCGCCGGCGGCGTGACGTCACGGAGGGGGGGAGGGGTTTGGAATGAAGTGTGGGGGAGGGGAGGGGCCCCTCCCCCACCCCCCCGGGGGGGCGATTGGAGCTGTAATTAGTGATTAATTAGTGATTAATAAATGAGTTCACTAATGAGGTAATGAGTTAATGAATTACTTAATGAGTTAATGAGTTCAGTAATGAGTTAATTAACGACTTAGTGGGTTAATTGATGACTTAATGAGTTCATTAATGATCTAATTAGTTAATTAATGAGTTAATGAATTACTTGGTGAGTTAATGAGTTCATTAATGAGTTCATTAATGGGTTAATGAGTTACTTAATGACTTAATGAGTTCATTAATGAGTTAATGAGTCCATTAATGAGTTAGTTAATGAGTTACTTAATGACTTAATGAGTTACTTCATTAGTTAATGAGTTACGTAATCAGTTAATTAATGACTTAGTGAGTTCATTAATTATTTCATTAATGAGTTACTTCATTAGTTAATGAGTTACATCATGAGTTCACGAGTTCATTAATGAGTTCATTAATAAGTTAATAGGTGAAATGAGTTAATGAGTTCATTAATGAGTTAATGAATTGATGAGTTAATGAGCTCATTAATGAGCTAATTAATTGATGGGAATGGAATTGCAGCAATGAAATAAAAGTTTAAAAAATTTTTTTAAAAATTAAAAATTTTAAATTTTCGTCATGGCTGGAGGCGGGGGAGGGGCCAGGGGTCACTCAGGGTCACTCAGGGTCACTCAGGGTCACTCAGGGTCACTCAGGGTCACTCAGTGGTCACTCAGGGGTCAGAGGTCACTCTGGGGTCACTCTGGGGTCACTCCCAGGCCCCGCCCCTCCCCCAATCACCGCCTCATTAACGCCCCTCGTTAATTATTATTATTTATTGATTTATTGATTTCCCATCCGAGGCCCTGGCCGGGGGGAGGG
>NW_024360919.1:0-396 GCF_014805655.1 Passer montanus | reverse complement strand
CCCAAGGCCCCGCCCCCACCTGCTTTACATACCAACCCCGCCCTCTTGTCCTTATATGGTCATTGCCCCACCATTCCCATATTTGGATCGGCCCCACCCACCTGCCTTATTTGGTCATGGCTCCACCCCCTTCCCCATATTTGGCCCCAGCCCAGATCCCGTTCCCATATTTGGAGTTGCCCCCGCCCCTTTGCCATATTTGGAAGGCCCCATCCACCTGCCTTTTGGCACCGCCCCCTTTGCCATATTTGGTCCCCGGCCCCGCCCCCTTTGCCATATTTGGCGTTGCCCCGCCCACCTGCCCTATTTGGCCATGGCTTTGATCGCGACAGCGGCTTCCTCGGTCATCGCCGACAGCACCGTGATCTGCGGGGAGCACCGGTGTCAACCAGTATG
>NW_024360918.1:0-249 GCF_014805655.1 Passer montanus | reverse complement strand
TTTTTTGAATTTTGGGTCTTTAATTTTGGGGGTTTTGATTTTTTGGGGTCTCAGATTTTGGGATTTCCTGATTCTGGGACTCCCCAATTTTTGGGATCCCTGATTTTTCCATCTCCAGTTTTTGGGATCCCCTAAATTTGAGGATTCCCTGATTTTGGGGTCTCCAATTTTTAGGCTCTCCAGTTTTGGGGCCTTTAATTTTGAGATTCTCCAGTTGTGGAAAGGCGGGAAAAAAGGCGGGAAAAAAGG
>NW_024360917.1:0-249 GCF_014805655.1 Passer montanus | reverse complement strand
CAAGTAATCCAGCCCAGCAGTATTGGGTCACACCAAAGATTTTGAAGGAAGCAAATCCTACCAGATCCTCAACTATAACGTGTGCCCCACAGCAGCTCACTGCTGGCATCCCCACCTTAAACTATGAACTATTGCATCTCATTTTCTTCCTGTGCTATAACCACCACAGAATCCTCTTCTCAAGAAAATGATTTACAGTTGTTTAAGGCTGTAGTCCTATCCCAGGACCTCACCCACATGCCACACCTG
>NW_024360916.1:0-249 GCF_014805655.1 Passer montanus | reverse complement strand
CCACCTAAAACCAGAAAAATTCCACCCAAAAGTAGACTCAAGAACGTAGAACTGTGGTAGCTGCGGCGTGCGGTACACTGCACACCTGCACAGGTGAGGGACAGGCGAGACAGGTGAGAAATGGGGTTAATCCTACCCAAAACCGGAAAAATTCCACCCAAAAATAGACCCAAGAATGCAGAACTGGGGCACCTGTGGGGTGGGGTATGCAGCACACCTGGGACAGGTGAGATACAGGTGAGATACAGG
>NW_024360915.1:0-249 GCF_014805655.1 Passer montanus | reverse complement strand
ATCAAAGCACCTTCGACTGACGATGGGTACGCGAGAAAGTTAGACAGAGGAATTTTCCTTATCTGTGGAGATAAGAGTATACCCAGGAATCCCCTCTCGCCTCCTAGGAGGCCCATGCACCCTGGTGCACTTATCCCTGGCTTCACCCAACATGACGCAAATTCCAATTCGGCGCATTAAATCAGACTCAAAAATTGTTAAAAGGGGTGCAGATCAATTTGACAAGCATTGTGATAGTGAAATTTACCA
>NW_024360914.1:0-249 GCF_014805655.1 Passer montanus | reverse complement strand
TTTTTGGCACTCACATCCTTGTCCCCCTTCTTCTTGCGCGTCTGCACCGACAGCGACTCCACCTCGCTCTCGAACTGATCCACCTGCATGTTCAGCGTGTCGATCGTGTTCTGGGCAAAAAACCACCAAAATCACCAAAAACCACCAAAACCACCCAAAATCAACACCTGGCAAACACCTCTGATAAAAAGGAATTCATTCCTAAAAAAAACCCCGCGCTTCTAGCACAAAAATCAGAGTTTTGGGGGG
>NW_024360913.1:0-249 GCF_014805655.1 Passer montanus | reverse complement strand
TTCAGTCTTAAAAGACCTTGTAACAAAAACTAACTATTTTGTACCTTACAAAAATACTAAAAATAAATAATAATGATAAAATAAATTTTAAAAATAATAAATAATAAATAAAAAATAAATAAAATAAATAATAAAATAAATAATAAAAAGCCATCCAACTTATAGTTGTAAAACTGTTTCACTAATAAGGAATAATGAACACCTAAGTCCAAACATGATTTACCCTCTCAAGTACCTTCAATCCCAACC
>NW_024360912.1:0-249 GCF_014805655.1 Passer montanus | reverse complement strand
GGTTAAAGACTAATCAAACCATCTAGTAGTAGGATAACTCTGAAGTTTTCTTCAGGATAGAGATGCTTCAAACAGCAAACTGCTGGAGTGCTTCTGTAACAATAACTGGGAAAAACCACAAGACTAACTGTTTGGAGGAGGCTTGCAACAAAGCTCAAGAATATTTTCTTGGAATTCTGAAAAATACTTAAAATTATGAAACAGCATTGGGTCAAACCGTAGAGCCAGTGCAGGGACTAGCCAGAGAGC
>NW_024360911.1:0-249 GCF_014805655.1 Passer montanus | reverse complement strand
CCATGGCAGGGGGCTGGAACTGGATGGTCTGGGAGCTCCCTTCCAGCTGGAACAGTTCAATGCTTATAAGAGTTTCACCCCTAAAAACGGAATAAGCTGTCATTTCACGTGATGATGAAGAAACAGAAAAAGGAATGTCAGTCTTTTCCTCACTCCACAGATCTGAGGGCTAATTTCCTCCAGGTAACAGTCCCACAGAAGTAAAAAAGTATTCTATTTGATTTCAGTTTTGTACCTAGCTTGCAATAC
>NW_024360910.1:0-249 GCF_014805655.1 Passer montanus | reverse complement strand
GTCCCTGGGGTGCCTTAGGGGGTCTTTGGGGGTCCCCAGGGGGTTTAGGGGGTCCCCAGGGGGCTTTGGGGGGTCCCTGGTGTGGCTTAGAGGGTCTTTGGGGGGTCCTCAAGGTGCTTTGGGGGCTCCCCAGGCAGATTTGGAGGGGTCCCTGAGGGATTTGGGGGTCTTTGGGGGTCCCCAGGGGGCTTTGGAGGGTTCTCAGGGGGCTTTGGAGGGTCCTCAGGGGGCTTTGGGGGTCTTTGGGGG
>NW_024360909.1:0-249 GCF_014805655.1 Passer montanus | reverse complement strand
CCATTTTCGGGGGTCCCGGCTCCGTTTTCGGGACCCCCGGCTCCGTTTCGGGTCCCCTCAGGGCTCGCGGCGCGGCCGCCGTCCCACGGGGTCGGCGAGGATGACGATGGCCCAGCCCGCCAGCCCTGCGGGGACACCGGGGGTCTCACCGGGGGTCACCGGGGACCTCCCCGCCCCCGCCGCGTTTTGGGGACATTTCCGAGCAATTCAAAGCAATTCTGGGGCCTCCCCCCCCCCGTCTCCATGGAA
>NW_024360908.1:0-5087 GCF_014805655.1 Passer montanus | reverse complement strand
TTTTGGGGTTCCCAGGAGGAATTTTGGGGGGAGTTTTGGGGTTCTCAGGGGGAATTCTGGGGAGATTTTGGGGTTTCCAGGGAAATTTTGGGGTTTCCGGGGGGATTTTGGGGCTTCTTGGAGGGATTTTGGGGATTCCAGGGAGGAATTTTGGGGGTTCCCAGGGGGAATTTTGGGGTTCCCAGGGGGAATTTTGGGGATTCCAGGGGGGAATTTTGGGGGTTCCCGAGGAGATTTTGGGGTTTCTGGGGGAATTGAGGGAATTTCGGGAGGAATTTTGGGGTTCCCGAGGGGGTTTTGGGGTTCCCAGGGGGGATTTTGGTGTTTCCAAGAGGAATTTGGGGATTCAGGGGGGGAATTTTGGGGTTTCTGGGGATTTTGGGAGGAATTTTGGGGTTCTCAGGTGGAATTCCGGGGGGATTTGGGGGTTTCCAGGGGAAATTTGGGGATTCAGGGGGGGAATTTTGGGGTTCCCAAGGAGATTTTGGGGTTTCTGGGGGCATTTTGGAAATCCTGGGAGGAATTTTGGGGCGATTTTGGGAGGAGTTTTGGGGTTCCCAGGGGGAATTTTGGCGGTTCTGGGGGGGATTTTGGGGTTCCCAAGGAGATTTTGGGATTTCCGTTGGAATTTTGGAAATTCTAGGAGGAAGTTTGGGGATTCTTGGAGTTTGGGGGATTTTGGGAGGAATTTTGGGGTTTCTGGGAATTTTGGAAGGAATTTTGGGAGGAATTTTGGGGTTCCCAGGGGGAATTCTGGGGGGAATTTGGGGTTTCCAGGGGAATTTTGGGGATTCTGGGAGGGATTTTGGGGATTCAGGGGTGAATTCGGGGAATTTTGGGGGGATTTTGGGAAGGATTTTGGGGTTCCCGAGGGGATTTTGGGGTTTCCAAGAGGAATTTTGGGGGGATTTCGGGAGGGATTTTGGGGTTCCTGAGGAGATTTTGGGGTTTCCAGGAGGGATTTCGGGAGGGATTTTGGGGTTTCTGAGGGGAATTTTGGGGTTTCCGGGGGGATTTTTGGGATTTCGGGAGGGATTTTGGGGTTTCTGAGGGGATTTTGGGGTTTCCAGGAGGGATTTTGGGAGGGATTTTTGGGATTTCGGGAGGGATTTTGGGGGGAATTTTGGGAGGGAATTTGGGATCTCCCACCTTGGCTCCCTTCCCGCCCTGGCGCCCTTCGGGACCTCGAGATCCGGCCGGACCCTGGGGAAAAACGGGGGGAAAATGGGAAAAAATGGGGAAAATGGGGGAAAATACGGGGGAAAATGGGGAAAAAACCAGGGAAAAACGGGGGGAAAATGCAAAAATTATGATCCCAAAATTCCCCCTCAATGTGATCCCAAATTCCTGAGGCTCGGGATCCCAAATTCCCAAAGACCAGGATCCCAAAATTCCCAATCAACGTGATCCCAAAATTCCCAAGGCTCAGGATCCCAAAATTCCCAAAGATTGGGATCCCAAATTCCCAAGGATTGGGATCCCAAAATTCCCAAGGCTCAATGTGATCTCAGAATTCCCAAGGATCAAGATCCCAAATTCCCAGGGACTGGGATCCCAAATTTTCTAAAAATCGTGATCCCAAATTCCCACTCAAGGTGATCCCAAAATTCTCACTCAACGTGATCCCAAATTCCCAAAGACCACGACCCCAAAATTCCCAAGGATTGGGATCCAAAATTTTCCAAAAATCGTGATCCCAAATTTCCCAAAAATTGTGATCCCAAATTCCCAAGGGCCAGGATCCCAAAATTCCTGCTCAACGTGATCCCAAATTCCTGAGGCCCAGGATCCCAAATTTCCCAAAGATTGGGATCCCCAAATTCCCAAGGATTTGGATTCCAAATTTTCCAAAAATCGTGATCCCAAATTCCCAAAGACCGGGATGCCAAAATTCTTGAGCCTCAGGATCCCAAAATTCCTGGTCAACGTGATCCCAAATTTTCAAGGCTCAGGATCCCAAATTCCCAAAGATTGGGATCCCAAATTCTTGAAGATCGTGATCCCAAAATTCCCAGGGATCGGGATTCCCAAATTCTCACTCCACTCGATCCCAAATTCCCAAGGCTCAGGATCCCAAAATTCCCACTCAGCATGATCCCAAATTTCCGAAGGACCGGGATCCCAAATTCCCATTCAATGTGATCCCAAAATTCCCAAGGCTCAGGATCCCAAAATTCCCAAAGATTGGGATCCTAAAATTCCCAAAAACTGTGATCCCAAATTCCCAAAGACCAGGATCCCCAAATTCCCAAGGACTGGGATTCCAAATTCCCAAAAATTATGATCCCAAAATTCCCCCTCAATGTGATCCCAAATTCCTGAGGCTCGGGATCCCAAATTCCCAAAGACCAGGATCCCAAAATTCCCAATCAACGTGATCCCAAAATTCCCAAGGCTCAGGATCCCAAATTCCCAAGGATCGGGATCCCAAATTTTCCAAAAATCATGATCCCAAATTCCCCAAATTTCCGCTCAACGTGATCCCAAAATTCCTGAGGCTCAGGATCCCAAATTCCCGAGGTTTGGGGTCTCCGGGAATTCCGGGAATTCCGGGATCTCTCACCGGCTCTCCGGGCTCTCCATCCTCGCCGCGCTCGCCCTTGGCTCCGTCCTGGCCCTGCGGGAGCACCAAAATCCCCGGATTTTCCCCCAAATCCCAGGGAAAGAACCACCCCCGACCCCAAATTTTGGGGGCCGATCCCAAATTTTGGGCGTTGATCCCAAATTTTGGGGGCTTTTTCGGGAATCGCTCACCCTGGGGCCCATCTCTCCGGGGGGGCCGGGATCTCCGGGGAATCCCACGGGGCCCTAAATTTCATTTTAAAAAAACGGGAAAAAAGGGAAAAATTTTGGGATTTGCGCCATCCCAACCCCCTCGGGCTGGCCCAAAATCCCGGGAATTTGGGGATTTTGGGGATTTGGGGCTCACGGGGTTTCCTTTGGGGCCGTCGTCGCCGGGGGGGCCTTTCCCGCCCGGGGGTCCGGCGGCTCCGGCGGCTCCGGATTCTCCCTTTTCCCCCCGGTCCCCGCGCGGGCCCTGGAAATTCCGGGGGAAAATCGGGATGGGCTCCAAATTGTTGGGAGTTTTGGGGGTTTTTTTGGGATTTTTTTGGAATTTTTTGGGGGATTTTTTGGGGGGTTTTTTGGGGATAGGATTTGGGGGTTTTTATGGGGTTTTAATTCGATTTTATGGGGTTTTAATTTGATTTTTTGGGGTTTTAATTTGATTTTTTGGGGTTTGGGGACTCGAGCTGCGGATCCAGGCATGCAGCTCCTCTGCCTTGGCCCTAAAATTGGGAAATTTATAGGGTTTTATAAAATTTTATAGGATTTTATAGGATTTTATAGGATTTGGGGGTTTTTATGGGGTTTTTAAGGGGTTTTATGGGGTTTTAATTTGATTTTTTGGGCCGTGGCCCTAAAATGGGGGAATTTGGAGTTTTTATAGGATTTTATAGGATTTTTATAGGATTTAGGGGTTTTTATGGGGTTTTTGGGATATTTTTGGGGTGAATTCGGGGTGTTTTGGGGCAGTTTTTGAGGGGATATTTTGAAGATATTTTTGGGGTATTTTTGGGGTGAATTCGGGGTTTTTTGGGTCCCACCTGAGCCCGTCCTCCCTGAGCCCCTCGATATCCAGGGGGGTTTTTTGGGGTTTTTTTTGGGGTTTTGGGGGGTTTTTTTGGGGAGGGGTCTGACCTTGATTCCCGGTTCTCCCTGGATTCCTGGAGTTCCGGGTTCGCCGGGGTCGCCCTGGAAGGGGGAAAATCCCAAAATTCCGTTTGGGGTCGGGGCAAGGTTTTGGGGGAAACACCAAAATTCCAACAGGAAACCTCAAAATTCCAGCGGGAAACCCCAAAATTCTGACCAGAAACCCCAAATTTCAGTGGAAAACCCCAAAATTCCTTCTGGAAATCCCAAATTCCAACAGGAAATGTCAAAATTCCAACTGGAAACCCCAAAATTCTGATGGGAAACCTCAAAATCCACCCAGGAACCCCCAAATTCCACCCAGAACCCCCAAAATTCCATCCAAAAATCCCAAAATTCCACCCAATTCCCCCCGAATTCCATCCAAAAAACCCCAAAATTCCACCCACGTCCCCCCAAAATTCCAACTGGAAATCCCAAATTCCATCTGGAACCCCAAAATCCCCCCCCCCAGACCCCAAAATTCCACCCGAGACCCCCAAATTCCTTCTGGAAATCCCAAATTCCATCCGGGACCCCCAAAATTCCACCCAAAAATCCCCAAATTCCACCCAGGACCCCCAAATTCCACCCAAAAATCCCAAAATTCCAACTGGGACCCCCCAATTTCCTTCCAGAAATCCCAAAATTCCCAACTAAGATCCCCAAATTCCTCCCAGGACCCCCAAAATTCCATCCGAAAATCCCCAAATTCCAACTGGACCCCAAATTCCCCTCAGGACCCCTAAAATTCCATCCAAAAATCCCCAAATTCCACCCAGAACCCCCCAAAATTCCATCTGAAAATCCCAAAATTCCAACTGGGACCCCCCAAATTCCACCCAGAACCCCCAAAATTTCACCCAAAATTTCTCACATTCCACCCAAGTCCCCCCAAATTCCATCCGAAAATCCCAAAATTCCCAACTAAGACCCCCCAAATTTCCCCCAGGAGCCCCAAAATTCCATCTGAAAATACCAAAATTCCAACCGGGTCCCCCCAAATTCCATCCGAGACCCCAAAATTCCACCTGAAACCCCCAAAACTCCCTCCAAAAATCCCCAAATTCCATCCAAAAAATCCCAAAATTCCACCCAAGTCCCCCCAAATTCCATCTGAAAATCCCAAAATTTCACCCCAAACCCCCAAAATTCCACCCGAAAATCCCAAAATTCCACCCAAGTCCCCCCAAATTCCATCCGAGACCCCCAAAATTCCATCTGAAAATCCCAAAATTCCCCTCAGGACCCCTAAAATTCCATCCGAAAATCCCCAAATTCCACTCAAGTCCCCCCAAATTCCACCTGAAAATCCCAAAATTCCAACTGGAACCCCCAAAATTGCACCCCAAACCCCCAAAATTCCATCAAAAAATCCCAAAATTCCACCCAAGTCC
>NW_024360907.1:0-249 GCF_014805655.1 Passer montanus | reverse complement strand
GAATGTTCATTCTCCACAACACAACCTTTATCTCCCAAATTTTCCCCACCTGTCCTCTACAGATTATCTCAATTTTCCCCCAGTGACACTCAGCAGCTGCTCTGCTCCTCCCCTGGCTCACCACAAAGAGCTACTTCTATTTTCCTCATCATTCCTCACATCTTCAAGCCCTTAGTTCCTGTTTTCACTGATATGTAGAAAAGTTTTATTTGCATTATCAAGCCTGTGAAAAACGCCAATCACTTGTTT
>NW_024360906.1:0-249 GCF_014805655.1 Passer montanus | reverse complement strand
AAATGGGGGGAAAATGGGGGGGAATGGGGAACAATGGGGAAAAAAAGGGGGGGAACGGGGGGGAAATGAGGAAAAAATGGGAGGAAAATAGGGGAAAACAGGGGGAATGGGGAAAAACTGAGGAAAAACGGGGGAAATGGGGGAAAAGGAGGGGAAAATGGGTAAGTCATTTGGGGAGGGGTCCCTGGGTGTCCCTGGTTGGGTGGGGGACCCTGAGGGGTCTCTGTGACCCCCCTGACCCCCCGTTTC
>NW_024360905.1:0-249 GCF_014805655.1 Passer montanus | reverse complement strand
GTGGTACCTCCATAAGAACAACTGCCAACAGCCCCCACCAAAGACCAGGGTGAAGAAGGATCAGCAGGATGCCACAAGAATCTATATTATAGTGATACATTTTGCTTAATCTCTCTCTAGGTTTTCAGCAAAAATTGAACCAGTTTCAGTATTGCAAATGGGATTCCTACTCTATGAAAGTCAGAGCTTCTTGTTTCTGAATGGACCGCAAAATTCTAGAATTTTTCTATTAACTGCTACTTACATTAA
>NW_024360904.1:0-249 GCF_014805655.1 Passer montanus | reverse complement strand
ACCAAGTGGCTAAGGAGGCAGCATTAGACCCAGGCGAGCCAGTGAAATTACTCAGGTTAAATGAAGTGTCAGGCAAAGAAAAGAGAACCAGTATTCAGTGAGAAAGAACTAAAAGCAATAAAGGAATTAGAAATGCATCGGGGAAGAAGGGGAGTGGTTGACAGCAGATTGGCGTAAATTTTTAAATTTTAAAATTTTAAATTTTAAAAGCCCTAGCCCGGAAAATGTTAACAGAGATACATTAATTAA
>NW_024360903.1:0-249 GCF_014805655.1 Passer montanus | reverse complement strand
CCCCCAAATCCTCCCAATCCCCGATTCCCCCCATACCCCCCCATGTCCCGGTGTGCCGGCGCTGACCGGGACGCGGGCGGGGGTCGCGGGGGTCCCGCGCTGCCGCAGGTGCCGGTTCTCGCGGGCCAGGCGCTGCAGCTGCCCCTCGAGCTGCGCGATGCGGCGGCGCTGCGAGGCCAGCAGGTGCCGCTGGGTCGCGATGATCCGGTTCAGCTCCAGCAGGTACTCCACAGCGCGGTCGGGGGGCTC
>NW_024360902.1:0-249 GCF_014805655.1 Passer montanus | reverse complement strand
TCATTCCTTTCGTTTTATCCCTCATCATCCAAGCATGCTTAGCTCCTCTCCAGGGATAACACAAAATTCCCCACTGGTGCCCATGAAGCCGCAGCCCCTCCTGGGCTCATCCCTGCCCCTGCTCTGGGGTCCTGAGCATGGGAAGCATCTGGAGCTATTGGAGGGAGTGCAGAGGAGGCCCCAGAGATGTTTCAGGGGCTGGAACCCCTCTGCTCTGAGGAAAGGCTGAGAGAGTTGGGGTTGCTCAGC
>NW_024360901.1:0-249 GCF_014805655.1 Passer montanus | reverse complement strand
TGGATTTTGAGGCAGATTTGATGGATTTTGGACAGGTTTCGGTGGATTTTGGGGCAGTTTCGATGATTTTGGGGCAGATGTGATGGATTTTGGAGCAGTTTGTATGGATTCTGGGGAAGTCTGGAGGGGTTTTGGTCAGGTTTGGATGGATTTTGGGGCAGTTAGGACTGATTTTGCTCAGGTTTCAGTGGATTTTGGGGCAGTTTCGAGGGATTTTCATCAGGTTTGGATGGATTTTGAGGCAGATTT
>NW_024360900.1:0-249 GCF_014805655.1 Passer montanus | reverse complement strand
GGCACTGAGGGGTTTTGGGGGGTTCCAGGAGGTCCTAGGGGGGTTTTGGGGGTCTCGGTGGTCTCTGACCCCCCCCGACCCCCGTGCCCCCCTGGGCGGGCATTGAAGGTTTTTTGGGGGGGTTCCAGGAGGATTTTGGGGGATCTTGGGGGTCTCTGACCCCCCGTGCCCCCCAGGGCGGGTGCTGAAGGGTTTTTGGGGGGGGTCCCGGTGGTCTCTCGCCCCCAGGGCGGGTGCTGCGGGCGCTGA
>NW_024360899.1:0-249 GCF_014805655.1 Passer montanus | reverse complement strand
CAAGGGAGGGGATTGTCCCGCTCTGCTCTACGCTGGGGCAGCCTCACTTGAATATTGTGTGCAGTTTGGGGTACTACAGTGTAAGAAAGATATTAAAATATTAGAGAAATAAACTATGATAAACTGTAATAAACTATTATTAAACTATTAGAGAGAGAGAAAGTCGAAAGGAGGACAATCAAGATGGTGAAGGGCCTCGAGGGGAAGCTGTATGAGAGGGAGCTGAGGTCACTTGGTCTGCTCAGCCTG
>NW_024360898.1:0-250 GCF_014805655.1 Passer montanus | reverse complement strand
CGGCACGGGGAACGGCACGGCACGGGCAGCGCCACCGCCACGAGGAGACCACGGCCTGCTCTGGGAAGGGTCCTCACGCAGAGGGTGGCTGGGCACAGGTAGAGGCTCCCCAGGGAATTCGTCACAGCGCCAAGCCTGACGGAGATCAAGAAGCGGCTGGACAACGCGTGTCGCGAGAACACGATGCAATTCTTGAGGATGTTCTTTACGGGGCTGAGAGTTGGACTCGATGATCCTTGTGTCCCTTCCA
>NW_024360897.1:2477-5096 GCF_014805655.1 Passer montanus | reverse complement strand
GTCCCCAAGGGACAGGGATGGCACCAACCCTAAGGGACAGGACAGGGATGTCCCCAAGGGGCAGGGATGTCCCCAACCCCAAGGGACAGGGAGGGGACAAAAACTCCCCAAGATCTGCCAGAAAGTGATCTATGGTGTACAACAAGCGCTGCCAGACAGTGATCCATGGGGACAATGGGGACAAGAGGGGACGGCTGTGGGGACACGACCCCCCCAGACCCAGCCGGGGGGGCCCGGGCCGCGCCCCCCAGGCCCTGGCAGTACCTCGGAGCAGGTGGAAGTGGTCAGGGTAGAGCAGCTTGAAGCCAAAGAGCGTCAGGATGACCTCGACCGAGAAGGAGCCGCGGTCCACGAAGTCCCCGTTGAAAATCTGTCACCAGCTGAGGACAACGACACCCCCGGCGTGTCCCCGGCGTCCCCCCGACCCCGCCCCGCCCCAGGGACCCCCGGGGTGTGGATACATAAGGGTTGGCCTCGGAGGGGAGCCCGTTGAGCTCGAAGATGTTCAGCAGGTCGTAGAACTGCCCGTGCGTGTCCCCGCACACCGTCACCTTCTCCGTCTGCCAAGGGACACGCGGCGGTGGCACCCGCGTCAAAGGGGGGGACACCCCCGGGGACGCCCCCCCGGCCAGGGGAACCCACCTCCTTCAACGTGGTCTCCACCAGGGTGGGCAGCTTGGCCAGCACCTCCTTCACCTGCACCAGGATCTGCGCGGCGGGGACACGTGGGGACACGTGGGGACACGTGGGGACACGTGGGGACACGTGGGGACACGTGGGGACACGTGGGGACACGTGGGGACACGTGGGGACACGTGGGGACACGTGGGGACACGTGGGGACACGTGGGGACACGTGGGGACACGTGGGGACACGTGGGGACACGTGGGGACACGTGGGGACACGTGGGGACACGTGGGGACACGTGGGGACACGTGGGGACACGTGGGGGGACAGCGGGGTTTTGTGGGGGTTTTGGGGTACCTGGTAGGCACATTTCCTGTGGAGTTTCTTCTGGTCCTTGTACCATTGCATCAGGTCCTTCATGAAGGCCAAGGTCACCCGGCCGTCCTCCAGCTTGGGGCCGCTGTACTCGTCCTCGATGGCTGCGGGGACAGAGGGGACAGCGGGGTGACAGTGGGGCGACAGCGAGGGGACAGCCCGGGGACAGCCTGGGGACAGCCCGGGGACACGGCCTCCCACCGTGCCCCAGGGACAGGGGTGCTGGGGACCTCTAAGCCCCTCCAAGTGACCCCTGAGCCCCTCCAAGTGACCCTGACACTGCCCGGGGCTGGGGACACTGCCGGGGTTGGGGACACTGCTGGGGGCTGGGGACACTGCCAGGGCTGGGGACACTGCTGGGGCTGGGGACACTGCCAGGGCTGGGGACACTGCCCGGGGCTGGGGACACTGCCCGGGGTTGGGGACACTGCCCGGGGCTGGGGACACTGCCCAGGGTTGGGGACACTGCCGGGGTTGGGGACACTGCCCGGGGTTGGGGACACTGCCAGGGCTGGGGACACGGCTGGGGCTGGGGACACTGCCTGGGGTTGGGGACACTGCAGTGTCCCCAAGATGCCACCAACCCCAAGGGACAGGGATGTCACCAGCCCCAAGGGGACAGGACAGGGATGTCCTCAACCTCAAGGGACAGGGATGTCCCCAAGGGACAGGGATGGCACCAATCCCAAAGGGACAGGGATGTCCCCAAGGGACAGGGATGGCACCAACCCTAAGGGACAGGACAGGGATGTCCCCAAGGGGCAGGGATGTCCCCAACCCCAAGGGACAGGGATGTCCCCAACCCCAAGGGACAGGGAGGGGACAAAAACTCCCCAAGATCTGCCAGAAAGTGATCTATGGTGTACAACAAGCGCTGCCAGACAGTGATCCATGGGGACAATGGGGACAAGAGGGGACGGCTGTGGGGACACGACCCCCCCAGACCCAGCCGGGGGGGCCCGGGCCGCGCCCCCCAGGCCCTGGCAGTACCTCGGAGCAGGTGGAAGTGGTCAGGGTAGAGCAGCTTGAAGCCAGTGCCCCCTGAGCCCCTCAAAGTGCCCCCCGGGCGGGTGGGGGTCTCACTCATGCTCTCGATGTCCAGCGAGTCCACCACGGAGCGCTTGTGCTCGTCGCTGGCGATGGCCCTCTCGAAGGCCTTCTGCTTGACGATGCGGTGGCACTCCTGGTACTTGAGCTTGGCGTCCTTGTCGTTGGGCCTCACCTTCACCACCTGCGGGGACAGCACGGGGACAGCTGAGGACAGCGTGGGGACAGCCAGGGACAGCGTGGGGACAGTCCCTTGGGGGGTGGGGACAGTATGGGGACAGTCCCTCGGGGGGTGGGGACAGTCCCTCGGGGTTTGGGGACAGTCCCTGAGGGTCGGGGGACAGTGGGGACAGTCCCTCGGGGTTTGGGGACAGTCCCTCGGGGGGTGGGGACAGTCCCTTGGGGTGTGGGGACAGCGAGGGGACATGATCTGAGGGTGTAGGAACACTCAGAGACACACTGACCCCAAGTGACCCACGCTGACGCCAGCATGGACACGCTGACCCCAGGACGGACACACTGACCCCAGGACAGACACACTGACCCCAGGATGGACACACTGACCCCAGG
>NW_024360897.1:0-1754 GCF_014805655.1 Passer montanus | reverse complement strand
AAGTGCCCCCTAAGCCCCTCTAAGTGCCCCCTGAGCCCCTCAAAGTGCCCCCCGGGCGGGTGGGGGTCTCACTCATGCTCTCGATGTCCAGCGAGTCCACCACGGAGCGCTTGTGCTCGTCGCTGGCGATGGCCCTCTCGAAGGCCTTCTGCTTGACGATGCGGTGGCACTCCTGGTACTTGAGCTTGGCGTCCTTGTCGTTGGGCCTCACCTTCACCACCTGCGGGGACAGCACGGGGACAGCTGAGGACAGCGTGGGGACAGCCAGGGACAGCGTGGGGACAGTCCCTTGGGGGGTGGGGACAGTATGGGGACAGTCCCTCGGGGGGTGGGGACAGTCCCTCGGGGTTTGGGGACAGTCCCTCAGGGTGTGGGGACAGTGGGGACAGTCCCTCGGGGTTTGGGGACAGTCCCTCGGGGTTTGGGGACAGTCCCTCGGGGGGTGGGGACAGTCCCTTGGGGTGTGGGGACAGTGGGGACAGTCCCTCGGGGTGTGGGGACAGTCCCTTGGGGTGTGGGGACAGCGAGGGGACATGATCTGAGGGTGTAGGAACACTCAGAGACACACTGACCCCAAGTGACCCACGCTGACGCCAGCATGGACACGCTGACCCCAGGACGGACACACTGACCCCAGGACAGACACACTGACCCCAGGATGGACACACTGACCCCAGGATGGACACACTGACCCCAGGTGACCCACACTGACCCCAGGACAGACACACTGACCCCTCCCAGCTCTCACCATCTCGTAGTCCCGCAGAGCAGCCTTGAACTTGCCCAGGGCCATGTTGCTGGCCGCGCGCCGGTAGTAGCCCTTGACGTACTTGCCGTCGAGCTGCAGCGCGCGCGTGGCGTCGGCCAGCGCGTAGCCGTAGCACTCGGTGCGCAGGTAGGCCAGGCTGCGGTTGCCATAGTAGATGGCGTTGCAGGGGTTCAGCTCGATGGCGCTGCTGTACAGCTTCACCGCGTTCTCGTAGTCCTTGCCTGGCACACGCACGCACACGCATGTACACGCGCGCGCACGCGCGCAGGGATGCGCGTTGGCACGGGGCAGCGGGGAGGGACGGGGTGCCCGGAGCACAAAGGGTCAAGTGACCAGGTGACAAAGGTCAGGAGTGACAGGAGGTCAAAGGTCAGGCCAGGTGCCAAAGGCCAGGAGTGACCAGGTCCCAAAAGTCAGGAGTGACCAGGTCCCAAAGGTCAGGAGTGACCAGGTCCCAAAGGGCAGGAGTGACCAGGTCCCAAAAGATGGGGGTGGCCAGGTCCCAAAAGTCAGGAGTGACCAGGTCCCAAAGGTCAGGAGTGACCAGGTCCCAAAGGGCAGGAGTGACCAGGTCCCAAAAGATGGGGGTGGCCAGGTCCCAAAAGTCAGGAGTGACCAGGTCCCAAAGGTCAGGAGTGACCAGGTCCCAAAGGGCAGGAGTGACCAGGTCCCAAAAGATGGGGGTGGCCAGGTCCCAAAAGTCAGGAGTGACCAGGTCCCAAAGGTCAGGAGTGACCAGGTCCCAAAGGGCAGGAGTGACCAGGTCCCAAAAGATGGGGGTGGCCAGGTCCCAAAAGTCAGGAGTGACCAGGTCCCAAAGGTCAGGAGTGACCAGGTCCCAAAGGGCAGGAGTGACCAGATCCCAAAGGATGGGGGTGGCCAGGTGCCAAAGGTCAGGAATGACCAGGTCACAAATGGTGGGAGATCAACAGCAACAGATCCCACTCTGCCAGCCTCCACTGTCCCCTATAGATCCCACTCTGCC
>NW_024360896.1:0-250 GCF_014805655.1 Passer montanus | reverse complement strand
GAATATGGCCATTGTTTTGCAAAAACTCCGCAACCTGCAAAAAAAATTTTCAACAGTTCCCCATTTTTGTTTTTGCACAAGCCAGACTGAATTAAAAGCATGTTCAATTAACTTTTGCACACAGCGTAGTAAACAAGGCACTATAAGTAAAATTGCTAAAAGAATACAAAGTATCATAATGCTAATGCATACTAAATCTTTAAGTTAGCCTGTTATCCTCTAGGATTTTAGCCACTCATCAAAGGAATTC
>NW_024360895.1:0-250 GCF_014805655.1 Passer montanus | reverse complement strand
TGTTCCTCCTGTGCCCCCCTACCCAGGGGGGGGTTTTTGGGGTCCTCCTGTCCTTTGTGGGCTGCGTGTCCTCTTTAGGGGTCCCCACATTTGTGGGGCAGCCCCCCAAGCGCCGTGTGCCCCCCAAGACCCCCCAGGGCAGCCCCCCAAGCCCCATAGGGCAGCCCCCAACCCCTCCTTGGGGTCCCCCTGTTCTTTGTGGGCTCTTTTAGGGGTCCCCATGGCTGTGGGGCAGCCCCCCATGCCCTGT
>NW_024360894.1:0-250 GCF_014805655.1 Passer montanus | reverse complement strand
GAAATTCGACCAAAATTCGCCCAAAATTCCCTCCAAGTTCCACTAAAATTTCCCCAAAAATCTCCCAAAATTCCCCCAAAATTTTTCCAAAATTCTCACAGATTTCCCCCAAAATTCTCCCAAATTTTCCCCAAAATTCCCATAAAATTCCCCCAGAATTCCCAGGAAATTCTCTCAAATTCTCACAAAATTTCCCCCAAAAATTCTCCAAAAAGTGCTCTCAGAATTCTCCCAAAATTTCCCCAAATTC
>NW_024360893.1:0-250 GCF_014805655.1 Passer montanus | reverse complement strand
CACCAACAACAGCCACAGGAACAGGTCTAGTACTTCTGTTAAAATCTTCATGGGTTAAATTCAATCCTAAAACCATGTAATTTGTGGGAGTGATCGCTCCAGCAATACCACAAACAAAACAAAATCCAGGTGTCTATCTCTGCACCTCTGTTTCACACTCCATCACATGTATCAGTCTCAATTTTTCCCCATAAGTCTGCAACACTTTATTATCCCTCCTTCTGAAATCCATTTTTGAGATACTGGAGAG
>NW_024360892.1:0-250 GCF_014805655.1 Passer montanus | reverse complement strand
CCCCCCCATATTTTCTCCATTATTTCCCGCAATTTTCTCCAATTTTTTCCTAATTTTCCCCCGAAATTTTTCTCATTTTTCCCCCAATTTTCCCCACAAAAAACCAAACCCCACATTAAAAAAACGCCACATTTATTGCTACAAGAACGCTCATGGACATGAACTACAAAGCCAGGAGCAGAAACGCCGGGAACATTCCGGAACCTTCCGGAACTTTCCACCATTCCCAGAATTCCCCAGCCCGGCCGGA
>NW_024360891.1:0-250 GCF_014805655.1 Passer montanus | reverse complement strand
TTTCCCCATTTCCCCCCATTTCTGCCCCCTTTCCCCCCATTTTCTCCCGCTTTCCTCCATTTCTGCCCCATTTTCCCCATTTCTGCCCCATTTTTCCCCATTTCTGCCCTGTTTTCCCCCATTCCCCCCATTTTCCCATGTTTTCCCCCATTTCCCCCATTTTTGCCATTTCCCCCCAATTTTTCCTCAATTTTGCCCCATTTTTGCCCCATTTTTCCCCTTTTCTGCCCCATTTTCCCCCATTTCTGCC
>NW_024360890.1:0-250 GCF_014805655.1 Passer montanus | reverse complement strand
GGGAACTGGGATGGACTGGGGGGGACTGGATTATACTGGACGAAACTGGGATGAACTGGGAGGGGATTTGGGGTTACTGGTTTCTACTGGTTTGGGGTTTTTCGTTACTGGTTTAAGCTTAGAGGTTACTGGGAGGGAACTGGGACAAACTGGGAGAAAACCGGATCTGTTCCACCAAAATCCCCCAAATTTCCCCCAAAGCTGCTCTGGGACCTCCCAGATCCCTCCCAGTATCAACCAGTTCCCTCCC
>NW_024360889.1:0-250 GCF_014805655.1 Passer montanus | reverse complement strand
CTCGGGACCCTCAAATGTCACTTGGGACCCCCCTGGGACCCCCAAAATGTCTCCTGGGACCCCCCCCAGTGTCACCTGAAGCCCCTTGGGACCACCCAGGACCCCTTGGTGTCACCTGGGACCCCCCCGGGACCCCCCTGGTGTCACCTGGGACCCCCCAGGGACCCCCTGGGACCCCCCGGTGTCACCTGGGACCCCCCAAAGCCACTTGGGACCCCCCCGGGACCCCCCCAATGTCACCTGGGACCCC
>NW_024360888.1:0-250 GCF_014805655.1 Passer montanus | reverse complement strand
TCACCTCTGTACAATGTATGAGCGTGCTCAAGAGTCTGATTAATTCTTGGGGCATTGAACAAGTCTGGGTGCTTGAGGAGTGAGCTTATGCAGAGGAAAAAGCTGTGTCTGTCACCTGGTGTGCTTAGTCTGTGCCTGCCTCTGGGGACCTGTTGGGTTTGAAATTGTGGGTGTTACCCACTGGTTTCCTTTGCTTTTGGAAGTGGGCAGTAGTGAATGTGAAGTGGCTGCTGTGGCTCTGGGTGTTTAG
>NW_024360887.1:0-250 GCF_014805655.1 Passer montanus | reverse complement strand
CCCGGCGGGGCAGCGGCGGCGGACGGGGCAGGGCCGGGCCGGAGCCGCGCAGCGGCGGCAGCGCCATGGGGCTGGAGACGGAGAAAGTGGACACCCGCATCTTCATGGACGACGACGACAACTTCCCGCGGAGCGGCGGCCCCGCGCTGTCGGACGCGGAGAAGTGCGCGGAGGACGAGCTGGACCGCGACCCCCACGGGCTGAACTCCCACCTGCAGGTGCGGGCCGGGCCGGGCCGGGCCGGGGGCGG
>NW_024360886.1:2047-7850 GCF_014805655.1 Passer montanus | reverse complement strand
CAATTTATTTCCTATTTTTCCCATTTTTTTCTGATTTCTTCTCTTTTTTCCCATTTTTCCATTTTCCCCAATTCATTTCTGAATTTTTCCCACTTATTTCTGAATTTCCCAATTTATTTCCCTTTTTCCCCATTTTTCCATTTATTCCCCAATTTATTTCCGATTTTCCCCATTTAGTTCTGATTTTCCCCCAATTTATTTCCGATTTTTCCTCATTTTTCCCAATTATTTCTGATTTTTCCCCATTTTATTTCCTATTTTTTTCCTTTTCTCCCCCTTTTTCCCCATTTTCCCCCATTTCTTTCTCAATTTTATTTCTGATTTTTCTCCCTTATTTCTGATTTTTCCTTTTCCCCCATTTTTTCCCATTTTCACCAATTTATTTCCTATTTTCCCCATTTATTTCTGGTTTTTTTCCCATTTTTTCCTCTTTTCCCCATTTATTTCTGATTTTTCTCCCTTATTTCTGATTTTTCCTTTTCCCCCAGAGTCACACCTGTGTCCCAATTTATTTCAATTTCCCCCCATTTATTTCTGAATTTTCCTATTTTTCCCCATTTTCCCCATTTCCCCCAATGTATTTCCCATTTTCCCCATTTATTTCTGAATTTTTCTCTTTTTTCCCCATTTTTTCATTTCCCCAATTTATTTCTCAAATTCCCCCCAATTAATTCTGAATTTTTCCCATTTTATTCCCATTTTATCCAATTTTCCCCAATTTATTTCCAATTTTCCCCATTTTTCCTCTTTTTTCCCCATTTATTTCTGATTTTTCCATGTTCCTCAATTTATTTCCTATTTTTCCCATTTATTTCTGAATTTTTCCCCCATGTTTTTCCATTTTCCCCAATTCAATTCTGAATTTTTCCCACTTATTTCTGAATTTCCCAATTTTATTCCCATTTTCCCAATTTTCCCCCAGTTATTTCTGATTTTTTCCCATTTTTTCCTCTTTTCCCCAATTATTTCTGATTTTTTCCCCTTTTTCCCATTTTTTCTTATTTTCCCCAATTTATTTCCTATTTCCCTCCATTTATTTCCATTTTTTCCTTTTTTCCCCATTTTATTCCCATTTTTCCCATTTCCCCCAATTTATTTCAAATTTCCCCCATTTATTTCTGAATTTTCCTATTTTTACCATTTTTCCCATTTTCCCCAATTTATTTCCTATTTTTCCCATTTATTTCTGAATTTTTCTCTCCTTTTCCCCATTTTTTCATTTCCCCCATTTATTTCTGAATTTCCCCCAATTAATTCTGAATTTCTCCCATTTTATTCCCATTTTCTCCAATTTTCCCCAATTTATTTCCAATTTTCCCCGTTTTTCCTCTTTTTTCCCCATTTATTTCTGATTTTCCCCATTCTCCTCAATTTATTTCCTATTTTTCCCATTTTTTCTGATTTTTTCTCTTTTTTCCCATTTTTCCATTTCCCCCAATTCATTTCTGAATTTTCCCATTTATTTCTGAATTTCCCAATTTTATTCCCATTTCCCAATTTTCCCCCATTTATTTCTGATTTTTCCCATTTTTTCCTCTTTTCCCCATTTATTTCTGATTTTTCCCCATTCCTTTCCTATTTCCCTCCATTTATTTCCATTTTTTCCTTTTTTCCCCCATTTTGTCCAATTTTCCCCAATTTATTTCCCATTTTCCCCATTTTTCCATTTATTCCCCAATTTATTTCCGATTTTCCCCATTTTCCCCAATTATTTCTGATTTTTCCCATTTTATTTCCTATTTTTTCCCTTTTCTCCCCTTTTTTTCCCATTTTCCCCCATTTCTTTCTCAATTTTTTCTTTTTCCCCCTTTTTTCCCCAATGTATTTCCCATTTCCCCCGTTTATTTCCAATTTTCCCCCATTTTCTCCCATTTTTTTCCATCCTCCCATTTTTTCCTATTTTCCCCATTATTTCAATTTTTTCCCATTTTTTCATATTTTCCCCCATTTATTTCTAATTTCCCCCCTTTTTTCCAATTTATTTCCCATTTTTCCCAATTTATTTCCTATTTTCCCCCTTATTTCTGATTTTTTCCCATTTTCCCCTCATTTTTCCCATTTATTTCTGAATTTTTCCTTTTTCCTCCATTTTTTCCCGTTTTCCCCATTTCTCCCATTTTCCCCCACTTCCTTCTGAATTTTTCTCTCCTTTTTTCCTATTTTTTCATTTTCCCCAATTTATTTCCCATTTTCCCCATTTCTTTCTGAATTTTTCCCTTTTTATTCCCATCTTTCCAATTTTCCCAATTTATTTCCGATTTTTTCCCATTTTTCCTTTTTTCCCATTTTATTCCTGAATTTTTCATTTTTTCCCCAATTTATTTCCTATTTCCCCCATTTATTTCTGATTTTTTCCCATTTTATTCCCATTTTTCCAATTTTCCCCAAATTATTTCCTATTTTTCACATTTATTTCTGATTTTCCCATTTTTTCCTCTTTTCCCCCATGTATTTCTGAATTTTTCTATTTTTTCCCCATTTTCCCCAATTTATTTCCTATTTCCCCCATTTATTTCTGATTTTCCCTTTTTTCCCCATTTTCCCCAATTTATTTCCTATTTCCCCCATTTATTTCTGATTTTCCCTTTTTTCCCCATTTCCCCCAATTTATTTCCTATTTTTCTCCCTTATTTCTGATTTCTCCTTTTCCCCCATTTTTTCCCATTTTCACCAATTTATTTACTATTTTCCCCCATTTATTTCTGAATTTTTCTATTTTTTCCCCATTTTTTCCCATTTATTTCCGATTTTTTCCATTTTTCCCATTTTCCCCATTTATTTCTTAAGTTTTCCCTTTTCCCCATTCCCCCCCATTTCCCCAATTTATTTCATATTTTCCCCACTTATTTCTGAATCTTTTTCCCATTTTTTTCATTTTCCCCAACTTATTTCCAAATTTTCCCCATTTTATTCCCATTTTTCCTATTTCCCCCAATTTATTTCCAATATTTTTCCCATTTTCCCCCCATTTATTTCTGAATTTTTCCCTTTTCCCTCTTTTTTACCATTTTCCCCCATTTATTTCTGAATTTTCCCTTTTTTCCCCACCCCCCCAAATTTATTTCCTATTTTTCCCATTTATTCAGATTTTTTCACATTGTGTCCCATTTTCCCCAATTTATTTTCTATTTTCCCCTTTATTTCTGAATTTTTCTATTTTTTCCCCATTTATCCCCATTTTTTTCCATTTATCCCCATTTCTTTCTGAATTATTCCCTTTTATCCCCATTTTTCCCATTTCCCCCAATTTATTTCCTATTTTCCCAAATTATTTCCTATTTTTCCCATTTTCCCCATTTTCTCCAATTTGTCCTATTTTCCCCAATTTATTTCCTTTTTTTCCCCTTTCTCCTCTTTTTTTCCCATTTATTTCTGATTTTTCCTTTTTATCCATTTCCCCCATTTATTTATCAATTTTTCCCATTTATTTCCGATTTTTCCCCTTTTTTCCCATTTTTTCTTATTTTCCCCAATTTATTCCCATTTCCCCCATTTATTTATCAATTTTTCCCATTTATTTCCGATTTTTCCCCTTTTTTCCCATTTTTTCTTATTTTCCCCAATTTATTTCCTATTTTTTCCATTTATTTCCGAATTTTTCTTTTTTCCCCATTTTCTATTTTTCCCCATTTTTCACATTTTTCCCCATTTATTTCCAAATTTCCCATTTTCCCCATTTTCCCTAATTCCCCTATTTATTTCCCTTTCCCCCATTTATTTCTGATTTTTTTTTTCATTTTTCCCATTTATTTCTGATTTTTTCCATTTTTTCCTATATTTCCCCATTTATTTCTGAATTTTTCCCATTTCCCCCCCCATTTTTTCACTTTTTCCAGGGTTTTTTTCCATTTTTCCCCATTTTTCCCCTTTTTTCACCTTTTTTCCCCTTTTTTCCATTTCCCCCATTTTTCCCATTTTTTCCCCATTTTCCCCCATTTCCCCCAATTTTTCACCTTTTTTACCTGTTTTTTTTCAATTTTTTCTCATAGGGAACGGGGTCATTCCAATGGGAATGGGGTAATCCTATAGGGAATGGGGTAATCCTATAGGGAACGGGGTCATTCCATAGGGAATGGGGCCGTCCCCACGGGAACGGGGTCAGTCCAATGGGAACGGGGTCAGTCCATTGGGAACGGGGGCAATCCAATTAGAACGGGGTCGTCCCAATGGGAACGGGGCCATCCCAATGGGAATGGGGTCATCCTGTAGGGAACGGGGTCAATCCCAATGGCAACGGGGCTGTTCCATAGGGAACGGGGTCATCCCATAGGGAATGGGGCCGTCCCCACGGGAATGGGGCCGTTCCCAATGGGAATGGGGTTATCCTAATGGGAGTGGGATCGGGATGGGATTTGGGGCAGGATCGGGATGGGATGGGATTTGGAATTGGGGATAGGATTTGGGATTGGATTTGGGATTGGGATAAAATTTGGGATTGGTATTATGATGGGGATGGGATTGGGATTATGATGGGATTTGGGATTGGGATTTGGGATTGGAGATGGGATTGGGATGGGGATAGGATTGGGATTAGGACAGGATTGGGATTATGATGGGATTTGGGATTGGGACATGATTGGGATTTGGGATGGGAGATGGGGATAGGATTGGGATTAGGATAGGACTGGGATTATGATGGGGACAGGATTGGGATGGGACTTGGAACTGGGGATGGGATTTGGATTGGGATTGGGATGGGATTTGGGATTGGGATAGGATTGGGATTTGGGATTAGGATAGGACTGGGATTAGGATAGGACTGGGATTATGATGGGATTTGGGATTGGGATGGGGACGGAATTGGGATTGGGATTTGGGATGGGGATAGAATTGGGATTGGGATTGGGATTTGGGATTGGGGTGGGATTCCCATGGGGATCCCCCAAATCCACGCCCGTGTGAGGAAATCCCATAATTCCCTCTCCTCCTCCCATCCAAGCCCCTTTTCCCAAAGTTTGGGGTCTCCCATCCCAAAATTCCCTCCCGGCCGAGCCCGCTCTGCATTCCCGGGGATTTTTTGGGATATTTGGGAATTCCCCCGGCCCCGTGACCCCCCAGCAGCCGGGATTGGCCTCGAAATCCCAAATCAACTCTGGGACTTCTTCCTGAATTCCCAAATTCCCGGCGGGAATTCCCGCTCAGCAAATTGCCACTCCCAAAAAGGGGATCCTGCACCCCAAAACTGGCACCCCAAAAGGGATCCTGCACCCCAAAAAGGGGGAATTGTCACCCCCGAAATCGGCACCCCAAAAGGGATCCTGAACCCCAAAAAGGGGGAATTGTCACCCCCGAAATCGGCACCCCAAAAACCAGATCCTGAACCCCAAAAAGGGACCTGGAACCCCCAAATCTGCACCCAAAAAGGGGATCCTGCACCCCAAAAACCGGATCCTGCACCCCAAAAAGGGGGAATTTTCACCACCAAAATCAGCATCCAAAAAAGGGGATCCGGCACCCCAAAAATGCACCCCAAAAAGGGGATCTGGTGCCCCAAAATCAGCACCCCAAAAAGGGAATCGGCACCCAAAAAAAAGGGTGAAATTTTCACTCCCAAATCTGCACCCCAAAAATAGATCTGGCACCCCTAAAATCGGCACCCCAAAAATGGGTCCTGCACCCCAAAAAGGGGAAATTTTAACTGGCAAATCGGCACCCCAAAAAGGGGATCCTGCACCCCAAAAAGGGAATTTTCACCCTCAGATCTGCACCCCAAAAAGGGATCTGGCACCCCAAAATCAGCATCCAAAAATGGGGATCCTGCACCCCAAAAAAAGAGGGAATTTTCACTCTCAATCTGCACCCC
>NW_024360886.1:0-1362 GCF_014805655.1 Passer montanus | reverse complement strand
GATCCCAAATCCCTGTCCCGGATCCCGATCCCAAATCCCTGTCCCGGATCCCAAATCCCTGTCCCGGATCCCAAATCCCTGTCCCGGATCCCAAATCCCTGTCCCGGATCCCAAATCCCTGTCCCGGATCCCGATCCCAAATCCCTGTCCCGGATCCCGATCCCAAATCCCTGTCCCGGATCCCGATCCCAAATCCCTGTCCCGGATCCCCATCCCAAATCCCTGTCCCAGATCCTGATCCCAAATCCCTGTCCCGGATCCCGATCCCAAATCCCTGTCCCGGATCCCCATCCCAAATCCCTGTCCCGGATCCCGATCCCAAATCCCTGTCCCGGATCCCCATCCCAAATCCCTGTCCCGGATCCCAAACCATCCCGGATCCCCGTCCACCCCAGACCTGATCCTTCCTGGATCCCCAGGATGTCCCGGATCCCTGTCCTGGATCCCGATCCATCCCGGATCCCTGTCCTGGATCCCTGTCCTGGATCCTGATCCATCCCGGATCCCTGTCCTGGATCCATCCCTGTCCCGGATCCATCCCTGTCCCGGATCCATCCCTGTCCCGGATCCATCCCGGATCCCGATCCATCCCAGATCTCCCATCCCAGACCCCGATCCATCCCGATCCATCCCAGACCCCGATCCATCCTGATCCATCCCAGACCCCGATCCATCCCGGATCTCCCATCCCAGACCCCGATCCATCCCGATCCATCCCTGATCCCGATCCATCCCTGATCCCGATCCATCCCGGATCTCCCTGTCCTGGATCTCAACCCACCCTGGATCTCTCCCTGTCCTGGATTCCCCTCCATCCCAAATTCCCGTCCATCCCAGATCCCCGTCCCACATCCTGATCCCAAATTCCCATCCATCCCAGATCCTGATCCCAAAATCTCTCCTAGATCCTGATCCCAAATTCCCGTCCATCCCAGATCCTGATCCCAATTTCTCTCCCAGATCCCGATCCCAAATTCCCGTCCATCCCGGATCCTGATCCCAAATTCTCTCCCAGATCCCGATCCCAAATTCCCGTCCATCCCAGATCCCGATCCCAAATTCTCTCCCAGATCCCGATCCCAAATTCCCGTCCATCCCAGATCCCGATCCCAAATTCCCGTCCATCCCAGCTCCCCATCCCAGCTCCCCATCCCGAATCCCCACCCATCCCCGACCCCACTTTGTCCCCAATTCCCGTTTTCCCAGGATTTCTGGCTCTCCCACATTTCCCCTCTGGCCTGGATCCTTCTCTGGCCTGGATTCCATTCCCCAAATCCCTTCCCAAAATCCATTCCCTAAATCTCATCCCAAATCCCTTCCCAAATCCATTCCTAAATCCCTTCCCTAAATCCTTTTCCTTTT
>NW_024360885.1:0-250 GCF_014805655.1 Passer montanus | reverse complement strand
TTGTTAAGTTGGTAAGGGAAATGTACGAAGATATTAAAACGTACATCTCCCTTGGAAGGGAAAAAACAGATCCCATTTACATTCGCTCTGGTGTTAAGCAAGGCGATCCTATGACACCTTTGCTGTTTAATCTTGCGATAGATCCCCTTCTAGGTAAACTCGAAAGTGAGGGTGAAGCTTTCCATCATGGTGATTTGAAAATTATGGCCATGGCACTTGCTGATGATCTTGTACTGCTGAGTGATTCCTG
>NW_024360884.1:0-250 GCF_014805655.1 Passer montanus | reverse complement strand
ATTGGGTTTGCATGGAAAGTGTTTGGTAGTGGGGGCAGCAACTTCTGTGAGAATCTGTCAGAAGCTCCCCGTGTCCAATAAAGCCAATGCCAGATGGCTCCAAGATGGACCTTCCAAGGCCAAGCCCATCAGTGATGGTGGTAACAGCTCTGGGATAAAAGAGTAAAAAAGGAGGAAAAAAGCTCCTGTACAATTGCAAAATAAGAGACCTTGCAGATCCCAGGGTCAGTGCAGAAGGAGAGGCAGGAGG
>NW_024360883.1:0-250 GCF_014805655.1 Passer montanus | reverse complement strand
TGCCGCCGGGGCGCCGCCGTTTAACCTCTGCCCGCCGCTAATCGCTCCCCATTTAAGCCGTGCCCCCCGCGCCCCCCCGTTCCCAGGCGCTCCCCATTTAAGCCGGGCCCCCCCCGGCGCTCCCCGCCCGGCGCGGAAGGAGTTAAGCGGCGGGGCCGCCTCGCGCCCGGCCCCCGGTGCCGGCGGAGTGATTCACTTCCTGCCTCGCGCCCGCGCGGCCCCGCGGCCCCGCCCCGCAGGGGCTCGCCCC
>NW_024360882.1:0-250 GCF_014805655.1 Passer montanus | reverse complement strand
CCCCCTCCTCAATTTTCTGTGTTTTTCTTTTTCTTTTTTTTATGAAATGGCTTTGAGGGAAGGGGAGTGGGAGCAGAAAGGGAGGTAAAGAGAGGTACATGAAAGTGAAAAACTTTTTTTTAAAATATATTCCTGCTCAAGGGTTTTTTTTAAGTTTACAGGAAATGGTTAGTTTTGAAAATTTGACAATATAGAGAACCTCGCTTAGCAAAAAAAAAAAAAGCTTTCAATTTGCAAAGGACATTCAGTT
>NW_024360881.1:0-250 GCF_014805655.1 Passer montanus | reverse complement strand
GGGTGAATTTGGGGCACCCAAGGGTGCTGGGGTGCGTCACAAGGTACTGGGGAGGGGTCCCCAGGGGGTGCTGGGGGGGTGCCCAGGATGCTGGGGGGGGGTACTGAGGGGTTCTGGGTGCCCCGTCCACCCATGGGTGCCCCCCTCACTCATTCTCCCCCCAATTTTTCCCTTTTTTCCCTTTCCTTCTCCTTTTTCCCCTTTTTCCCGGCCCCTCCTGGGGTCATTTCCTCCCCCCTATTTTTTTGCG
>NW_024360880.1:0-250 GCF_014805655.1 Passer montanus | reverse complement strand
ATCGACGGGCGCGTGCGCGGCAACCTGCGGCAGGCGGCCATCGACCGCTTCAGCCGGCCCGACTCGGACCGCTTCGTGTTCCTGCTGTGCACGCGCGCCGGCGGGCTGGGCATCAACCTGACGGCCGCCGACACCTGCATCATCTTCGACTCCGACTGGAACCCCCAGAACGACCTCCAGGTGAGCCCGGGGTGGTGGGGTTTGGGGTGCTGGGGTGGGGTCTGCAGGGGTTTGGGGTCGTTGGGGTGGG
>NW_024360879.1:0-250 GCF_014805655.1 Passer montanus | reverse complement strand
TTAATATATATAACATATATATAATTTTATATCTTATATAAAATATATACTATCTATAATTATATATATTTATTATATACGATTTTTATATAAATATATATTTTATTTATTATATATAATCTATTTTATTATATATAATAAATAAAATAAATATATATTATGTATAATATACTTTATTATATTTAATATAATATATATATTATATATAAGTTTGGTTTTTTTTTTGGCTGATGTGCTCAAGTGGTGAGCT
>NW_024360878.1:0-250 GCF_014805655.1 Passer montanus | reverse complement strand
CCGCGGTGTCCCCGCGGTGTCCCCGCGTGTCGCCGCGTGTCCCCGCGCTCACCGCGCGTGTTGTTGCTGTTGGTGTAGGTGAAGATGCTGTCGCGCGTGGTGTCGTCGTCGTCGTGACGCCGGCGCGCGGCGAAAACCGCCCCGTCCCAAACTCCTGTCGCCATTGTCCCCAAGTGCCACCAGCGCCACTGCCCCGGCCGGCCGCGCCCCCCTGCTCTTATAACCCCCCCCCGCCCCCGGATTAGCCCCG
>NW_024360877.1:0-250 GCF_014805655.1 Passer montanus | reverse complement strand
ACAAGTCCCATCACAAGGTAAGATTTTTAACACATTTTTTTCTTTAGTTTAGATATAGAGAGAAACGAAAAAGAAGCCAGACATAATGATGACAAATGTATTTACACATTGCCCAGGCAGTCAGTCCTCCTTCTATTGTGGTTAAGAAATACCTAATTTATTTCATTTGAAACAGATGCTGAAAAGTTGTAGATAGACTTAAACAGTAAATTGAAACAGTACATTGCAGGCATTACCCATAATCTCTCCA
>NW_024360876.1:0-250 GCF_014805655.1 Passer montanus | reverse complement strand
GCTGCCGGAGGGGGCGTGGCCTGGCGGGGGGCGCCCCCCCCCGGACCATGTGCTCGCCTTGGGGACCCCCGGGACCCCCGAGCGGGGGGGCCACGCCCCTTTTGGGGGGTCCCGGGGGGTTCATCCCCCCCCCTTTGGAGACCCCAACCCATTTTGGGGGGCTCGGGGGGGGTCAGGAAGGGTTTGCCCCCCCCCCGGGGACCCCCGAGTGTTTTTTTGGGGGGGGGTCGTGGACCCCCAACCACGGGAG
>NW_024360875.1:1526-5109 GCF_014805655.1 Passer montanus | reverse complement strand
CCCAAAATAACCCAAAATCACCCCAAAATGGGGTCAGGGGGGTCACCCGGGGTCAGGGACATCAGGGACACTGGGGACACCGGGGACGCCGGGGACACCGGGGACAGCACGGTGCGGTTCAGGGCCAGCCGGTCCGCGCGCCACTCGGGGCCGTTCCTGTCCCCAAAAAATCCAAAATCACCCCAAAAATGGGGTTAGGGGGTCACCCGGGGTCACCCGGGGTCAGGGACATCAGGGACACTGGGGACACCGGGGACAGCGCGGCACGGTTCAGGGCCAGCCGGTCCGCGCGCCACTCGGGGCCGTTCCTGTCCCCAAAAAATAAAAAAAACCCAAAAACCCCCAAAAACCCCAAAAACCCGGTTAGGGGGTCACCCGGGGTCAGGGACATCAGGAACACTGGGGACACTGGGGACATTGGGGACACTGGGGACAGCACGGCGCGGTTCAGGGCCAGCCGGTCCGCGCGCCACTCGGGGCCGTTCCTGTCCCCAAAAAATAAAAAAAACCCAAAAAACCCCAAAATCAGGGTCATGGGGTCACCCGGGGTCAGGGACATCGGGGACACTGGGGACACTGGGGACACTGGGGACAGGTGAGGGACAAAGGAGGGACATTGAGGACATCCCAGTCCATCCCAGTCCATCCCAGTCCAGCCCAGTGCCTATCTCCCACCATCCCCGGGGTCAGGGGGTTCACGCAGTCCAGGGAGTCCACGCGGTCCCTGCACCCCAAAAACCGGGAACCCCCTCAGTGGGACCCCAAAAACGGGACCCCAAAACCGGGGGGACACGGGGTCAGTGTCCAGGGAACCCACCCAGTTCCTGCACCCCAAAAACGGGACCCCAAAACCGGGAGGACACGGGGTCAGGGGGTTCACGCAGTCCAGGGAGTCCACGCGGTCCCTGCACCCCAAAAACCGGGAACCCCCTCAGTGGGACCCCAAAAACGGGACCCCAAAACCGGGGGGACACGGGGTCAGGGGGTACACACGGCCTGGGGAGCCCACGCGGTCCCTGCACCCCAAAACGGGACCCCAAAACCGGGGGGACACGGGGTCAGGGGAGAACACCCGGCCCAGTGAGCCCACGCGGTGCCTGCACCCCAAAAACTGGGGGGACACGGGGTCAGTGTCCAGGGAACCCACCCAGTTCCTGCACCCCAAAACCGGGACCCAAAACCGAGGGGACAGGGGGTCAGGGGGGTTCACGCAGTCCATGGAACCCACGCGGTCCCTGCACCCCAAAAACTGGGAATCCCCTCAGTGGGACCCCAAAAACGGACCCCAAAACCGTGGGGACAAGGGGCCAGTGTCCAAGGAGCCCACGCGGTCCCTGCACCCCAAAAACCGAGACCACTCCCACTGGGACCCCAAAACCAGGACCCCCAAATGTAGAAACCCCCTCCGGTCCCTGCACCCCAAAAACGGGACCCCAAAACCGGGGGACACGGGGTCAGGGGGTTCACGCAGTCCATGGAGCCCACGCGGTCCCTGCACCCCAAAACGGGACCCCAAAACCGGGGGGACACGGGGTCAGGGGGTACACCCGGCCTGGGGAGCCCACGCGGTCCCTGCGCCCCAAAAACCGGGACCCCAAAATGGGGGGACACGGGGTCAGGGGGTTCACGCAGTCCATGGAGCCCACGCGGTCCCTGCACCCCAAAAACAGAGACCCCCTCAGTGGGACCCTCTTTGGGACCCCAAAACCAGGGACCTCATCAGTGCGACCCCAAAAACAGGACCCCAGAACCGGGGGGGGTCTCTGGGGTGGTTTGGGGGTCCCCTTTCCCCCCTTCCCCCGTGTCCCCAGGGCACTTTGGGGGTCCCTTATCCCCCTTTCCCCGGTGTCCCCCAGCCCCGGGATCATTTGGGGGTCCCCTGTCCCCCTTCCCTGGTGTCCCCCCACCTGTAGACGGGTCCGAGGCGCTGGAAGCCCCCCGGGGGTCCCTTATCCCCCCTTTCCCGGTGTCCCCCCAGCCCCGGGGACCCCCCGATGGTTTGGGGGTCCCCTCCCCGGGGGTCCCCCCACCTGTAGACGGGTCCGGGCGCTGGAAGCCCCCCGGGGGTCCCTTAGCCCCCCTTCCCCGATGTCCCCCAGGCCCGGGATCATTTGGGGGTCCCCTGTTCCCCCTCCCCGGTGTCCCCCAGCCCCGGGGTCCCCAGGATGGTTTGGGGGTCCCCTCCCAGGGGGTCCCCACCTGTAGACGGGTCCGAGGCGCTGGGAGCCCCCCGGGGGTCCCTTAGCCCCCCTTTCCCGGTGTCCTCCCAGCCCCGGGGACCCCAGGATGGTTTGGGGGTCCCCTCCCCGGTGTCCCCCCACCTGTAGACGGGTCCGAGGCGCTGGAAGCCCCCCAGGGATACCCTGTCTCCCCTGCCCGGTGTCCCCCAGCCCCGGGGACCCCAGGATGGTTTGGGGGTCCCCTCCCCGGTGTCCCCCCACCTGTAGACGGGTCCGAGGCGCTGGAAGCCCCCCGGGGGTCCCTTATTCCCCCTTCCCCGGTGTCCCCCAGCCCCAGGACAGTTCGGGGGTCCCCTGTCTCCCCTGCCCGGTGTCCCCCCAGCCCCGGGGTCCCCAGGATAGTTTGGGGGTCCCCACCTGTAGACGGGTCCGAGGCGCTGGAAGCCCCCCGGGGATACCCTGTCCCCCCTGCCCGGTGTCCCCCAGGCCCGGGATCATTTGGGGTCTCTTAGCCCCCCTTCCCCGGTGTCCCCCAGCCCCGGGATCATTTGGGGGTCCCCTGTCCCCCTTCCCTGGTGTCCCCCCACCTGTAGACGGGTCCGAGGCGCTGGAAGCATGTAGAACCCCCCTCCGGTCCCTGCACCCCAAAAACGGGACCCCAAAACCGGGAGGATACGGGGTCAGGGGGTTCACGCAGTCCAGGGAGCCCACGCGGTCCCTGCACCCCAAAACCGGGGAACCCCCTCAGTGGTACCCCAAAAACGGGACCCCAAAACCGGGGGGACACGGGGTCAGGGAGTACACACGGCCCCAAGAGCCCACGCGGTCCCTGCACCCCAAAACGGGACCCCAAAACCGGGGGGACACGGGGTCAGGGGGTACACCCGGCCTGGGGAGCCCACGCGGTCCCTGCGCCCCAAAAACCGGGACCCCAAAATGGGGGGACACGGGGTCAGGGGGTTCACGCAGTCCATGGAGCCCACGCGGTCCCTGCACCCCAAAAACAGAGACCCCCTCAGTGGGACCCTCTTTGGGACCCCAAAACCAGGGACCTCATCAGTGCGACCCCAAAAACAGGACCCCAGAACCGGGGAGGGGTCTCTGGGGTGGTTTGGGGGTCCCCTTTCCCCCCTTCCCCGGTGTCCCCAGGGCACTTTGGGGGTCCCTTATCCCCCTTTCCCCGGTGTCCCCCAGCCCCGGGATCATTTGGGGGTCCCCTGTCCCCCTTCCCCGGGGGTCCCCACCTGTAGACGGGTCCGAGGCGCTGGAAGCCCCCCGGGGGTCCCTTATCCCCCCTGCCCGGTGTCCCCCAGGCCCGGGATCATTTGGGGTCTCTTAGCCCCCCTTCCCCGGTGTCCCCCAGCCCCGGGGACCCCCCGATGGTTTGGGGGTCCCCTCCCCGG
>NW_024360875.1:0-1463 GCF_014805655.1 Passer montanus | reverse complement strand
ACCTCTGGGTGTGGGGAGGGGGCTGGGGGGACCCTTGGGAATGTGGGGGACCCCCAGGGGGCCGGGGAGACCCCCCGAGAATGTGGGGGACCCTCGGGATGTGGGGCACCCCCGAGATGTGGGGCTGGGGACGGCTCCGAGACCGCCCGGTTCTGGGGGTCGGTCCCCCCTGATTTTGGGGGTCGGGATCCCCCGGTTTTGGGGGTCCGTGTGGGGCAGTTTTGGGGTCGATCCCGCCGGTTTTGGGAGTCGATCCCCCCCCGGTTTTGGGGGTCCTTTGGGGGTCGGTGTGGGGCGGTTTTGGGGGTCGATCCCCCTCGGTTTTGGGGCTCGGGTTCCTCCGGTTTTTGGGGTCGATCCCCCCGGTTTTGGGGGTCGGTGTGGGGCGGTTTTGGGGGTCGATCCCCCGCTGTTTTGGGGGTCGGTTCCCCGGTTTTGGGGGTCGGTGTGGGGCGGTTTTGGGGTCGGTTCCCCGGTTTTGGGGGTCGGTGTGGGGCGGTTTTGGGGGTCGGTCCCCCCCGGTTTTGGGGGTCGGTGTGGGTCGGTTTTGGGGGTCGGAGTGGGGCGGTTTTGGGGGTCGGTTCCCCGGTTTTGGGGGTCGGGATCCCCCGGTTTTGGGGGTCCGTGTGGGGCAGTTTTGGGGTCGATCCCGCCGGTTTTGGGAGTCGACCCCCCCCGGTTTTGGGGGTCGCTTTGGGGGTCGGTGTGGGGCGGTTTTGGGGGTCGATCCCCCTCGGTTTTGGGGCTCGGGTTCCTCCGGTTTTTGGGGTCGATCCCCCCGGTTTTGGGGGTCGGTGTGGGGCGGTTTTGGGGGTCGATCCCCCGCTGTTTTGGGGGTCGGTTCCCCGGTTTTGGGGGTCGGTGTGGGGCGGTTTTGGGGTCGGTTCCCCGGTTTTGGGGGTCGGTGTGGGGCGGTTTTGGGGGTCGGTCCCCCCCGGTTTTGGGGGTCGGTGTGGGTCGGTTTTGGGGGTCGGAGTGGGGCGGTTTTGGGGGTCGGTTCCCCGGTTTTGGGGGTCGGGATCCCCCGGTTTTGGGGGTCCGTGTGGGTCGTTTTTGGGGGTCGGAGTGGGGCGGGTTTGGGGGTCGATCCCCCTCGGTTTTGGGGCTCGGTTTCCTCGGTTTTGGGGGTCGGTCCCCCCCGGTTTTGGGGGTCGGTCCCCCCCGGTTTTGGGGGTCGGTCCCCCCCGGTTTTGGGGGTCGGTCCCCCCCGGTTTTGGGGGTCGGAGTGGGGCGGGTTGGGGGGTCGATCCCCCTCGGTTTTGGGGCTCGGTTTCCTCGGTTTTGGGGGTCGGTTCCCCTCCCCCCCGGGTTTTGGGGTCTCCCTCCCGGCTTTGGGGGTCAATCCCCCCCGGTTTTTGGGGTCTCCCCCCCGCTGTTTTGGGGTTCCCCCCCCCTCCCGCGCCCGGCGCTGACGTCGGAGCTAAAAATAACCCGGGGGGGGCAGCGGGGTCAGGGCCCGGCGG
>NW_024360874.1:0-250 GCF_014805655.1 Passer montanus | reverse complement strand
TGAAATGCATAAATGAACATCCTTGAGTTTTAAGAGCTTTTCTTTGGTACAGATGGATCTGTGGGACAGCTGGAATCCTACAACATACAAGGCAGTACCCAGATGATGAACCACAGAATGGGTGAGGTTGGAAAAGATCTCCCAAGACCACTGAGCTCAACCATCAGCCCATCATCATCCCTGTGTTCACCACTAAACCTTGTCCCCAGGTGACACATCACATGGTTTTTGGACACTTCCAGGGATGGGG
>NW_024360873.1:0-250 GCF_014805655.1 Passer montanus | reverse complement strand
CAGGGAGGGGACAGGGAGGGGACACGGGGGGTGGCGGGTCCCGCGTCCCGCGTGGGCACCGGGAGCCACCGAGTGTCCCCCCCCGGCGTGTCACGGGTTCGAGCCCCCCCGGCCGCGAAAGGGGAAGTGGAAGCGGGGGGGCACCGGGAGCACCGGGGGAGGGCGGGGGGCATCGGGGGACCCAGCCCGCGACCCCCGGCACCGTTAACCCCTTCCTGCCCGCCGGGGGGGCATCACCGGAGCGGGGGGG
>NW_024360872.1:0-250 GCF_014805655.1 Passer montanus | reverse complement strand
AAAACATAATGTGCACCTTTTAAATAAAAAGCCTCCAAAATACTGTCTGAAGTCATAAGACCTCTTGAAAACACGCAAAGATAAATCTATCTCACATTTACTGACAACTCAGCTAAAACTCAATTTTCATTTATCCAGAGCTCTCTATGTAGTAGAGTGGACTAAAGGACTTATTTACCCAGTGAATTCAATGGGTGAAATAAGAATACACGAGAAGCTTTGTTAAAAGAGAACAAATAACTCTGTAATG
>NW_024360871.1:0-250 GCF_014805655.1 Passer montanus | reverse complement strand
AGGGGGGGATTCTGCTCCTGTGCTCCCCTAGGGAGAGAGTGGAGATATGTGTTCCTCTCTGGGAGCAGGAAACAAGGAACAAATTGACCTGCTCAGCCAGAGCTGGAGATCGCCCTGGATGACAATGACAGGCAGGAGCAGCTGATGTCCAGAAAAATGGCACACACCACTCACGAGGGGCTTGTGCTAGAGACAGGGATTGACCTGATCTGGTGTGTCCTAATTTATGTTCCAATAGCTGAAGGGTTCA
>NW_024360870.1:0-250 GCF_014805655.1 Passer montanus | reverse complement strand
GCTGTCACCCTGTTGATGTCAGCGCTGTGGGTCCCCTCCCTGGGCACGAACTGCCGCTGGTTGTTGGCGCGGAGGCGGCTCCGGAGCGAGAACAGCAGCACCTCCAGGGAGCCCTTGTCCTCGAACCTGGGGGGACCCAAAATACAGCAGGGGAACCCCAAAATACAGCAGGGGAACCCCAAATTCACTGAGAGAGCCCAAAAATGCACCAGGGGAACCCAAAATATACTGGGGGACCCCAAAAATACAC
>NW_024360869.1:0-250 GCF_014805655.1 Passer montanus | reverse complement strand
GGGCCCTCCCCCCGTCCCTCCCGCGGTGACGTCACGGCACCGACAGCGCCCCGTGACCGCCGCCCGTGCCACCGAGGGACTGAGAGAGAGAGAGACCGCCTCGCGCTCCCCGCGCCGCGGGGCCTGCCGGGAGTTGTAGTCGGCGCTCGGCGCCCAATCGGGCGCGGCCAGCGGCGCGCGGAGCGCGGTGCCACGTGTCGGTCCCGCCGCCGCCGGGCAGCGCCCGCCCCTCACGGAGCCCGCTGCGCTG
>NW_024360868.1:0-250 GCF_014805655.1 Passer montanus | reverse complement strand
GGCCCGGCCCCCCCCCGCCGCTCCCCCGGGCTCAACCCCCATCCCCCCAACGGTGCCCGGAGGCCACGGACGTCCCCCCCGCCTCCGGTGTCCCCGAGGAACCGCCCGACCCCCCGCCTGCCCCTCGCCGCGGAGCGACCGGACTCACCGGGGGCTACGGCGGGGCCAGGGCCGGGGCCGGGGCGGCATGGCCGGGGCTGGCACCGGGACCGGGGCGGGACCGGCGGCGGCGGTGACGTCATGGCTCCAC
>NW_024360867.1:0-250 GCF_014805655.1 Passer montanus | reverse complement strand
AGGTCTTAATTCTTCTGACCCATAACTCAAGGCATGAGAAATCATCAACAGCTAAACAGTGGGCTTAAAAATAAAGCTAATACCTGCACTGCACAGATGTTTTAATGTGTCTCAAGCCTGTTGGGACCAGGTTCAAGATAAAATGAATTATGTTACTATTTTAACTGAAGCAAGAATGTCCACAGACCTTTTTGCAGCAATTTAATGGAATAAATTTTGGAAAAAAAGGTATGGTACACTTCCTGGTCTT
>NW_024360866.1:0-250 GCF_014805655.1 Passer montanus | reverse complement strand
GGACCCCAGACCCCATTTAGGACCCCCCAAAGAGGAGATGGGGACCCCAGACCCCACTCACCACCCACCCAAACCCCCATAGATGCCCCAAAAAAGAGATGGGGGACCCCAGACCCCACTCAGGACCCCCCAAAAAAAGAGATGGGGGTCCCCAGACTCCATTTAGGATCCCCCAAGGAAGAGATGGGGACCCCAGACCCCATTTAGGACCCGCCAAGGAGGAGATGGGGACCCCAGACCCCATTTAGGA
>NW_024360865.1:0-250 GCF_014805655.1 Passer montanus | reverse complement strand
CAGGTACCGAGCAGCCCCGCTCCCGCGGCCGCCGCTCGCCCCTGCCCGCGGACGGGCCGGTGGGCGCGATGGTGCGGGGCAGGCCGGGCCTGGAGGGCGGGGACGGTGCGCGGGCGGGGCTTGCTCTGCACCTCCGGGGCGGCCTGAGCCGCGGCCGTGGAAGCGGGGAGGGATTCCCGCGGCGCGGAGGCCGCCTTTCTCTCCCCGCCGCGGCTCGGGGGCGAGCGGCGGCCGTGGCGCCGGCCGCGGG
>NW_024360864.1:0-5109 GCF_014805655.1 Passer montanus | reverse complement strand
GCGGGGCTTCATTGGGACACGCCCACTGAGAGACCCCGCCCCACACAGCCCCGCCCGCTCCACCAGCACCGCCGGAGGGGCGGGGCTTCAGTGGGACACGCCCACCATGAAAGGCCACGCCCACTGGGAGACCCTTCCCCATTCTGGGATCGCTCCCATGTTGACCACGCCCATCTGTAAAGTTCCTCCCCCTTTTGACCGCCTTTAATGAGATTCCGCTTGTGACCACGCCCACCATGAGCCCCCTCCCCATGGCCACGCCCACAATGAAACCACACCCCTCATGACCACGCCCACCCAGGATAACCCCGCCCCCACAGGGTGTCATGTGACCCCCCCAGGTGCGCTGTGGGCGTGGCCGGGGGCGTGGCTTACCGAGAGGGCGGTGGCCGCCACGTTGACCACGCCCGTTCCGATGGTGCCGACAGCCGGGTCCTGAAGCCCCGCCCCCTCAAAGATGGACGTCGAATAGTAGAAGATCTGGGGTGGGAAAGGGGCGTGGTCAGGAGGAGGACACGCCCTCTTAAGCCACACCCCCTTTCATCACACCGCCAGAAAGCCCCGCCCTAAAAAAATCCGCCCAATCACATTGATCCAGCTCTGGCCACGCCCTCTCCTAAAGGGGCCACGCCCATTTAGGCTCCTCCCCTAAACATTGTCCTTATAGGCTCCACCCCCTCATTTAGCCACGCCCCTTCCTTCAAGCCCCGCCCCTTGTTCTGCCTCTGACCCTGCCCCTTGCGACCACACCCTGTTAAGCCCCGCCCCATTTTTAACACAGAGTGCTTCATTCCCATGGCCACGCCCCTTTCCCCACAAACCACGCCCCTTTCCCATCAGTCCCCGCCCATTTTTAACCTTCCCCATTTTTACCGGGTTTATCCCCAAGAGCTGCAGGCTCAGGGTGACGCCATGGCCCCGCCCCCTGCCACACCCACTTCCCTTAAACCACACCCACTTTATTTGAGCCACGCCCACCTTTCCCCAAGCCACGCCCATTTTCCACGAATTTGAGCTAATTTCCCCATTTTTGTGTGTTTTTTCCCAATTTTGCCGCGTTTATCCCCAAGAACTGCTGCACCAGAGTGATGTTCATGGCCCCGCCCACTTCCACACCCATTTCCCTTTAACCACGCCCATTTCCCGTTAGCCACGCCCATTTCCCACCATTTTGAGCCCATTTTTTCCTATTTTTAGCTCATTTTTTCCTAATTTTGCGTGTTTTTCCTCATTTTTACCACATTTATCCCCAAGAGCTGTTGCGCCAGAGTGACATTAATGGTCCCGCCCACTGCCACGCCCATTTCCCTTTAGCCACGCCCATTTTCACCATTTCCCACCCGTTTTTTCCTATTTTTAGCTCGTTTTCCCCAATTTTGCGTGGTTTTCCCCCATTTTTACCGCGTTTATCCCCGAGAGCTGCTGCGCCAGAGTGACATTAATGGTCCCGCCCACTGCCACGCCCATTTCCCTTTAGCCACGCCCATTTTCACCATTTCCCCCCCGTTTTTTCCTATTTTTAGCTCATTTTCCCCAATTTTGCGTGGTTTTCCCCCATTTTTCCCGCGTTTATCCCCGAGAGCTGCTGCGCCAGAGTGACATTAATGGTCCCGCCCACTGCCACGCCCATTTCCCTTTAGCCACGCCCATTTTTCACTATTTTGAGGCCTTTTTTTGTATTTTTAGTTCATTTTTTCCTATTTTTTAATGCTTTTGCCCATTTTTACCGCGTTTATCCCCGAGAGCTGCTGCGCCAGAGTGACATTAATGGCCCCGCCCACTGTCGCCCCCATTTCCCTTTAGCCACGCCCATTTTTCACTATTTCGCCCATTTTTACCGCGTTTATCCCCGAGAGCTGCTGCGCCAGAGTGACATTAATGGCCCCGCCCACTGCCACACCCATTTCTCATAAACCACGCCCATTTCCCTTTAGCCACGCCCATTTTCTACTATTTCCCACCCAATTTTCCCAATTTTTATTCCTTTTCCCCCCATTTTTAGCCGTTTTTGCCCATTTTTATCTCGTTGATCCCCGAGAGCTGCTGCGCCAGCTGCAGCCCCAGGGTGCCACCATAGGAGGAGGAGGAGGAGGAGGAGGAAAATTTGGGACAGAGGAAGAGGAAGAGGAAGAGGAAAGGGGATGAAGGAGGGAGAGGAGGACAAAAGGGAGCGAGGAAGAGGATGAAGATGAAGGCGAGGAGGAAGATCAGGAGCTGAGGAAGAAGAGGAGGAAAACTCGGGCGAGAGGAAGATGAGGATGAACGGGATGAAGGAGGGAGAACCAGGATTGGAGGAAGAAGAGGAGGATGAGGGTGAGAAGAGGAAGAATTGGGAGGGAGGAAGAAGAGGAGGAGGAGAAGAGGAAGAAGAAGAGGAAGAAGCGGGAGGGAGGAAGAAGAGGAGCAGGAGAATCAGAAAAACCAGGAGGGAGGAGGAAGAGGAGGAGGAGGAAGAGAAAAAAGCAGGAGGGAGGAAGAAGAGGAGGATGAGGGTGAGAAGAGGAGGAGGAAGAGGAAAAATCGGAAAGGAAGAGGAAGAGAAGACGAAAAATCAGGAGGGAGGAAGAAGAGGAGGAGGAGAAGCGGAAAAATCGGGAGGGAGGAAGAAGAGGAGGAGGAGGGTGAGAAGAGGAGGAGGAGAAGAGGGAAAGTTGGGGGGGAGGAAGAGGAGCAGGAGGAAGAGAAAGAAGAAGAGGAAGAAGCGGGAGGGAGGAAGAAGAGGAGCAGGAGAATCAGAAAAACCGGGAGGGAGGAGGAAGAAGAGGAGGAGGAGGAAGAGAAAAAAGCAGGAGGGAGGAAGAAGAGGAGGATGAGGGTGAGAAGAGGAATAGGAAGAGGAAGAATCGGGAGGGAGGAAGAAGAGGAGGAGGAAAATCAGAAAAATCGGGAGGGAGGAGGAAGAGGAGGAGGAAGGGAGGCAGCGCATCCCGAGAGCCCCGGCCCGGGGCCGGCCCCGTTGCCTGGAGCAGCGCCCGTGCGGCCGCTGAGGGGGCTGCGGGCTCCCCCTGCCCGCGGGAGGGTCCCGGGGGGTCCCAGGAGGGGTTCCGGGGGTGCTGAAGGGGTCCCGGGGGGGGCTCGGGGGGTCCCGGCCCCGGCCTTTGTTCCGGCGGGGCCGCGCGGCCGCCAGGGGGCGCCCGGCGCGCGCGCTCCCGGTCCCGATCCCGATCCTGGTCCCGGTCCTGATCCCGGTCCTGATCCCGATCCCGGTCCCGGTCCTGATCCCGGCCCCGATCCTGATCCCGGTCCTGGTCCCCGGTTCCATCCTGATCCCCGTCCCCATCCCGATCCCGATTCTGATCCCGGCCCTCATCCAGGTCCCTGTCCCGATCCTAATCCGGTCCCGGTGCTGGTCCCGGTCCCGCTTCCGACACCGCTCCCGATTCATCCCGGCCACGGCGGGGGAATTCTTGCCGCTGAAAGCGGAGATCAAACACCGGAGCGGGTCCGGGGAACCGGGACCGGGAGCAGAACCGGGACCGGGATCGGGATCGGGACCGGGACCGTCCGTGGCGCCGGGGAGGCGAAAGGGGGTGTCGGTGCCCGGCAGAGCCCCGAGGGACGGCGGGGACACGGCGGGGACAGGGCGGGACCAAAGGCCACCGGAGCGGAGCCGCCGCCGTTTCAGCGCTGCCGTCAGCGGGGCAAAGGGCGAGGAAGAGGAAGGAGCAGCGGGGACAGCGAAGGCTGGAGAGGAGCCAGAGGCGGGCGAGCCCACGGGATTGTGTTTCCCTCACCCCCACCCCGCACCGGGACCGGCGGGGAGCGGGACCCCAATTCCCGGGGACACCGAGGGGCTCCGCTGCTTGGAGCGGCTGCGGAACCCCCCGAGCCCCCCGGCAGATCCTGCGCGTTTGGGGGGCACAGAGCGGCCCCCCCGCCTGTCCCTGCTTCCCGTGTGACCCCACAGGACCGAGCCCGGTGTCCGGCCGGGATTTCCAGCCGGGTGGGGCGGGGGGTGATGCCGGAGGGAGGAAGAAGAGGAGGAGGAGAAGAGGAAGAAGAAGAGGAAGAAGCGGGAGGGAGGAAGAAGAGGAGCAGGAGAATCAGAAAAACCAGGAGGGAGGAGGAAGAGGAGGAGGAGGAAGAGAAAAAAGCAGGAGGGAGGAAGAAGAGGAGGATGAGGGTGAGAAGAGGAGGAGGAAGAGGAAAAATCGGAAAGGAAGAGGAAGAGAAGACGAAAAATCAGGAGGGAGGAAGAAGAGGAGGAGGAGAAGCGGAAAAATCGGGAGGGAGGAAGAAGAGGAGGAGGAGGGTGAGAAGAGGAGGAGGAGAAGAGGGAAAGTTGGGGGGGAGGAAGAGGAGCAGGAGGAAGAGAAAGAAGAAGAGGAAGAAGCGGGAGGGAGGAAGAAGAGGAGCAGGAGAATCAGAAAAACCGGGAGGGAGGAGGAAGAAGAGGAGGAGGAGGAAGAGAAAAAAGCAGGAGGGAGGAAGAAGAGGAGGATGAGGGTGAGAAGAGGAGCAGGAGAAGCGGAAAAACCGGGAGGGAGGAAGAAGAGGAGGATGAGGAGGAGAAGAGAAATAGCACCGAGACCAGCCCTGCGGGGCGGGGTCAGCCGGGACACGCCCACCGGGAGCGGGGACACGCCCACCGCGCCGGGGGACACGCCCACCGGGCCGGGGGACACGCCCACACGGAGATAGGACACGCCCCATAGAGACAGGACACGCCCACACAGAGAGGACACGTACCCACGGAGAGGACACGCCCACACATAGAGGACACGCCCACACAGAGGCAGGCCACGCCCCCATAGAGAGAACACAGCTTACAGAGGCAGGCCACGCCCACATAGGGACAGGCCACGCCCCATAGAGACAGGCCACGCCCCATAGAGACAGGCCACGCCCCATAGAGACGGGCCACGCCCCATAGAGACGGGACACGCCCCATAGAGACGGGACACGCCCACATAGAGAGGACACAGCTCAAATATGCAGACCACGCCCACATAGGGACAGGCCACGCCCCCATAGCGACAGGACACGCCCACATAGAGAGGATACTCCCCACAGAGCCAGGCCATGCCCACATAGGCAGGACACGCCCACATAGAGAGGACACACCCACAGAGGGCTAGGACACGCCCACACAGAGCCAGGCCACGCCCA
>NW_024360863.1:0-250 GCF_014805655.1 Passer montanus | reverse complement strand
GGGGCAGCTCATGCTCGCTGTATTCTTCCAAGAATATTCTTCTACCAAGAAGTCAGCTCTGGCTCAGTGCTGGCTTCCTCTTGGGACCCTCCCTGGTAGGTACTGTCTTCTTCTAGGGACAGGTCCTGCTCACTGGAAGCTTCCCCTTTGGACCCTTCCTGGTACCTACCAGATTCTGCCTGGAGCAGTTCCTGCCCACTGTTGCCTTTCCCTTGAGACTCTTCCTGTCAGCTACTGGCTTCTGCTTGGG
>NW_024360862.1:0-250 GCF_014805655.1 Passer montanus | reverse complement strand
GGGAAAACCCACCAAAACCCAAGTAAGAAATCCTTTGATGTCAGCTTTGACAGGGTTTTAGTAATAAAAAGGAAAGCAGCCCATGGTTAGTCCTGCTGGTGAGAATGTGATGTTCTCTAGAGCAGAGCTTTGGTCCAATAACCCAAATTCCCAGTTATCAACAGAGCTGTGGCTATCCCTGAGGTAATTTTGCCTTTGATAAACTAAAAGAGTTGCATCACTTCCCTGCAGTAGGTTTGCATTTTAAGGA
>NW_024360861.1:0-250 GCF_014805655.1 Passer montanus | reverse complement strand
CTTACACAGAGCTGAGGCCTTTTCTGCTTTCTGTGCTGCCATGGCTGGCAAGGAATTTGGGTGTGCATGGGATGTTGGGAAGGGACACAACTGGGACTGATGACCCCAGCTGACCAAAAGGATATTCCAGCCCATATGAGATCCTGCTCAGGATGTAAAATGGGGGGAAGGAGGAGGAAAGCAGGGGAACATTTGCAGTGAAGGAATTTGTCACTGGCACCTGTGATGGGGCCCTGCTCTCCTGGGGATG
>NW_024360860.1:0-250 GCF_014805655.1 Passer montanus | reverse complement strand
CAAACCCAAAAACCTCAAAGGGGGACCCCAAACACCAAATCCCAGACCCTAAAACCCAAAGGGAGACCCCCAAACCCCAAAAGGGACCCAAAACCCCCAAAAGGGACCCCACAACCCAAACCCTGACCCCAAAAACCCAAAAGGGAGCCCAAACCCCAAAAGGGACCCCAAAACCCTAAAAGGGGGAACCCAAACCCCAAATCCCAGCCCCCAAAAGGAGCCCCCAGACCCCAAATCCCAAACCCCAAAC
>NW_024360859.1:0-250 GCF_014805655.1 Passer montanus | reverse complement strand
GTGGGGCACGGTGTGCGACGACACCTGGGCGTTCCCCGCCGCCGCCGTGGTGTGCCGCTACCTGGGCTGCGGGCAGGTGATCGCGGCCCCGCCCCGCGCGCGCTTCGGGCCCGGCCGCGGCCAGGTGTGGCTGGACGGGCTCACCTGCACAGGTGAGGAGGCCGCGCCCTCCGAGTGCCGCCACAAGGGGTGGGGCGTGCACACCTGCGAGCACAGCGAGGACGCCGGCGTCATCTGCGCAGGTGAGGGC
>NW_024360858.1:0-250 GCF_014805655.1 Passer montanus | reverse complement strand
GTCTGCTCTGCCAATCACAGTTATAACACCAAATAGTTATAGAACACTGAATGTTATCATTGTAATAGATGGAGGTATTGTATATACTGTTCTATTACAGCTGTAATACTAAAGAGGTATATAATACCAAATAGCTGTAATTATAATAGTTATAGCTGTATTAAATTATATTATATTACATTACATTACATTATATTACATTATATGATATGATATGATAGTATATTATATTACATTACATTACATTATA
>NW_024360857.1:0-250 GCF_014805655.1 Passer montanus | reverse complement strand
CCTCATGCTGATGTAAGGGAAACAAAATACAGCTATTGGGTTTGGAAACTGCTATATTAAGGGAGAAAGTCCCTTCAGTCACTGAACTACATACTATCACTATTCAGTTGCTTCCGTGAATGCTGAACATGCTTGGCCCTTCACTGGGGGTGGTGAGCCATACCAGACCCTGTTGGATTTGCTCATCTTCCCTCATTAAGTCAATATAAGAATCAGAAATAGAATTTGAAAGGTAAAACTTCCAGTTATC
>NW_024360856.1:0-250 GCF_014805655.1 Passer montanus | reverse complement strand
TGCCCAGGTCCTGGGGAGGGGGCACGGGGAGGGGTCAGCGTGCCCCAAAATCCCACCCTGACCCCCCCCCCAAGGGAGGTGGGGAGACCACAAGGGGGGTGAGGAGACCCCCAGGGTGTGGGGAGAGCCCCAGGGTGGGGAGACCCCAAAAACCGACCCTGACCCCCCCAGGGCAGTGGGAGCCCCCCAGGACGTGGGGAGCCCCCCAGGGTGGTGGGAGACCCCCCCAGGGGTGCAGCCCCCCACCTGT
>NW_024360855.1:0-250 GCF_014805655.1 Passer montanus | reverse complement strand
TCTCCAGCTCTCTTGCAGCCTCTTTAGGCACTGCAAGAGGCTTTAAGATCTCCCCTGAGCTTTGTCTTCTCCAGGCCAAACAACACCCCACCTCCCTCATCCTGTCTCCATAGCAGAGCTGTCCCAGCAGAGCTGTTCCAGCCTTTGAATCATTTCCATGGTTTCCTTTGGATGTGCTTCAACAGGAGCTGCATGTGGTGCCCCAGGGCAGTCCCCCACAAAGCAGAGCAGAGGGGGAGCACCCCCTGCT
>NW_024360854.1:0-250 GCF_014805655.1 Passer montanus | reverse complement strand
GTGGGACCAGATGGACTCTATGTTTCCATCATCTACTTGTCCACCTTCCCATCTGAGCTCCCATCCACACTACCATCCATCCCTCTGCCATGCCTTCAAATTCCAGCAGCACTTATCTTCATCTTTCCTCAAAGGTCTTCTTCAAGGCTGGGCTGCTGGGCCTGCTGGAGGAGATGAGGGATGAGCGCCTCGCCCGGATCATGACCCGCTTGCAGGCCCAGGTCCGTGGTTTCCTGTCCCGTCAGGAGTT
>NW_024360853.1:0-5113 GCF_014805655.1 Passer montanus | reverse complement strand
TCACTTGGACCTTGATCATGATCTTGACTGGGACCTTAAGCTTCACTTGGAGCTTAAGCTTGACTTGGATCTTGACCCTTACTTAGACCTTGACTTGGATCTTGATCGTGACTTGGATCTTAATCCTGACCTTAACTTGGACCTTGAGCTTGACTTGGACCTTGATCTGGACCTTGATCTTGACTCAGATCTTAAGCTTGACTTGGATCTTCATCTTGAAGCCTTAAGTTCAGCCTAATTAGCCGAGTTAACTCACTAATTAATTAATGAATTCCCCGCAGGTTCTACGCCGATGAGGCCACGTGGGACGTGGACGCGCAGTTCCTGTGGGGGGCGGGGCTCCTCGTCACGCCCGTGCTGGAACCTGTGCGTGAAATTCCTCCAAAAAACCCAAAATTTCAATTTTTGTTCCTTTTATCCCCTCATCACCCCCGTGCTGGAACCCGTGGGTGAAATTTCTCCAAAACCCCAAAATTTGAAATTTTGAGTTATTTTATCCCCTCATCACCCTTGTGATGGAACCTGTGGGTGAAGTTCCACCAAAAAAACCCAAAATTTGAAATTTTTGGTCCTTTTTCTCTCATCACCCCCGTGCTGGAACCTATGGGTGAAATTTCTCCTAAAAACCCAAAATTTGAATTTTTTTCCTTTTCCCCTCATGTCCTCATCGCCCCCATGTTGGAACCTGTGGATGAAATTTCTCCAAAAAATCCCAAAATTTCAAATTTTGGGTCCTTTTTTCCCCTCATCACCCCCAAATGCTGGAACCCGCGAGTGAAATTTCTCCAAAAACCCCAAAAATTCAAATTTTGGGTAATTTTTTTCCTCTTCCTCATCTTCATCATCTTCCTCTTCATCTGTCTTCTTCATTTTCTTCTTCTCCACCTTCTTGCTCTTCATCATCCTCTTTGTCTTCATCTTCCTCCTCTCCTGTCTTCCTCTTCATCTTCCTCTTCTTCACTTCATCTTCATCTTCATCTTCATCTTCATCATTTGTCATCTTCATCATTATTTTTTCTTCATCTTCCTCCTGTTCTTTTCCATTGTCTTCCTCGTCTTCCTCATCCTCATCTTCCTCATCGTCTTCTGCCTTTTCTTCATCATCTTCATCATCTTCCTCTTGTTCTTTTTCTTTTTCATTCTCTTCTTCATCTTCCTCATCTTCCCGCATCTTCCTCATCGTCTTCTGCCTTTTCTTCATCATCTTCATCATCTTCCCCTTGTTCTTCTTCACGGTCTTCTTCCTGATCTTCTTCATCATCTTCATCTTCCTCTTCATTCTCTTCCTCTTCTCGTTGTCTTTGTCACCTTCATCTTCATCTTCATCTTCATCTTCATCTTCATCTTCATCATCTTCATCTTCATATTCAACATCTTCATCTTCATCTTCATCTTCATCTTCATCATTTATCATCTTCATCATTTTTTTTCTTCATCTTCCTCCTGTTCTTTTCCATTGTCTTCCTCATCTTCCTGATCTTCCTCACCGTCTTCTGCCTTCCTCTTCATCGTCTTCCTCTTCCTGCCTTTCCCGACCCCCTTCCTCCCCGCTCCTCTTCCTCTCCGCTCATTCCGGAACGTTCCGTGTCGCGGCAGGGCGTGGAGGTGATCCGGGCCTACATCCCCGACGCCGTCTGGTACGAGTACGAGTCGGTGAGTGGCGGCCCCGAAATCGGGCAAAAAACCCGAATTCATTAATTAATTAATGGGCGATTCGTGATAATTATCGTCCAGTGGGAATTCATTGATTAATTAATGGGCGATTAGTGATCATTATCGTCCAGTGGGAATTCATTAATTAATTAATTAATGGGTGATTAGTGATAATTGTCGTTCAGTGGGAATTCATTAATTAATTAATGGGTGATTAGTGATAATTGTCGTTCAGTGGATCGTGAGTAACGCTGCTCTTCCCTTGTGCTCTTCTTCCTCCTCTTCTTCCTCCTCCACCACCACCTTCACCACCTGATCTTCCTCTTCCTCATCTTCCTCCTCATTCCATCCTGCTTTTCTTCTTCCTCATCTTCCTCCTCTCCCATCTCCTCCTCCTCATCTTCTTCCTCCTGCTCTTCCTCTTCCTCCCCTTCCTTCTTTTCCTTCTTTTCCTCATTTCCCTCCTCCTTCTGTTCTCCCTTCTCCTCTTGCTCGTTCCATCCTTTTCTTCTTCCTCATCTTCCTCCTCTTCCTCCTGTTCCTGCTTTTCTTCCTCCTCTTTTTCTTCTTCATCCTCCTCCTCCTCCTCCTGCTCCTCCTCCTCCTCCCGCCCTTCCTCCCGCAGGGCTCCCGGCTGTGGCTGCGGGGGCAGTGGACTCACCTGTACCTGCCCGGGGACCGCCTGGGGCTGCACCTGCGCGGGGGCCACATCTTCCCGGTGCAGAGCCCGGCCACCACCACGGACGCCAGGTAACGCCGCGGGAGGAAGGCTCCTGATGATGATGATGGTGGTGGGGGTGATGCCTCGGTCTTTGTTTCTTCGTCCTCATTGTTGTCTTCTTCTTCTTCATCTTCTTGTCCCTCTTCTTGTCATCTTCATCATCTTCCTCTTCTTCATCTTCATCGTCTTCTTCATCTTCTTCGTCTTCTTGTTCTCGGTCTTCCTTTTCTTCTTTTCATGTTCATCTTCATCGTCTTTCTCTTCTTCATTTTCTTCTTCATCTTCTTGTCATATTTGTCATCTTCATCTTCATCTTCATCTTCATCTTCATCTTCATCTTCATCTTCATCTTCATCTTCATCTTCATCTTCATCTTCATCTTCATCTTCATCTTCATCTTCATTTTCATCTTCATCTTCATCTTCTTTGTCATCTTCATCTTCATCTTCATCTTCATCTTCATCCTCTTCCTTTTCTGCCTTCTTCATCTTCGTCATTTTTGTCTTCATCTTCCTCTTGTTCTTTTTCTTTCTATTCATCTTCCTCCTCTTCCTTTTCTGCCTTCTTCATCTTCGTCATTTTTGTCTTCATCTTCCTCTGGTTCTTTTTCTTTGTCTTCATCTTCCTCCTCTTCCTTACCCTCATCCTCCTCCTGCTTTTTATTATCTTCCTCTTCCTCACATTTTCCATCTTCATCTTCTGCGTCTTCTTCTTCCTCAACGTCTTTGTCTTCTTCACCATCTTCGTCATCTTCGTATTTTTCATCTTCATCTTCCTCTTCTGTGTCTTCATTTTCTTCTTCTTCTTCCTCATCTTCATCTTCCTCTTTTTCTTCAACTTCTTCTTCTTCCTCCTCTTCCATCTTCATCTTTGTCTTCTTCATCTTCATCTTCATCTTCTTTTTCTTCTCCTTCATCTTCATCTCCTTTTTCACCTTCATCTTCTTCATCATTTTCACATTTGTTTTTTTATCTTCATCTTCATCTTCATCTTCATCTTCATCTTCCTCTTCATCTTCTTTTTCTTCTCCTTCATCTTCATCTCCTTTTTCACCTTCCTCTTCTTCATCATTTTCACCTTTGGTTTTTTTTGTCTTCATCTTCATCTTCATCTTCATCTTCATCTTCATCTTCATCTTCATCTTCATCTTCATCTTCCTCTTCATCTTCTTTTTCTTCTCCTTCATCTTCATCTCCTTTTTCACCTTCCTCTTCTTCATCATTTTCACCTTTGGTTTTTTTTGTCTTCATCTTCATCTTCATCTTCATCTTCATCTTCATCTTCATCTTCATCTTCATCTTCATCTTCATCATCTTCCTCTTCTTTTTCTTCTCCTTCATCTTCACATTCTTGGTCATCTTCATCTTCATCTCCTTTTTTGCCTTCATCTTCTTCATCATTTTCACCTTTGGGTTTTTTTGTCTTCATCTTCATCTTCATCTTCATCTTCATCTTCATCTTCATCTTCATCTTCATCTTCATTCCCATCTTCATCTTCTTTTCCTTCATTCTCTTCCTCATCTTCTTTTCCTCAATTTTCCTCTTCTTCCTCTTCTTCCTCTTCCTTTCCTTCATCATCCTCACCATCCTCGTCTCGTTCCGGAACATTTCCCATTTTTCCGACCAAAATTTGGGAATTTCCCTCCCATTTTTACCGATTTTTACCGTTTTTTACCCCATTTCGAGTCGTTGCTCCCGATGCGTTTTTCCAGCCTGCCTAAGGACTATTTTTAATTAATAAAAATTACCGTTGATTAATTAATGGTAATTAATTAATTACCTGCATAATTACCATTTATTAATGAATTTAATTTATGGTAGAAGGACTTTATCCCAGTGGATGAAAGCCATCCAACACCAAAAATTGGGACAACGGGGAAATTTTGAATCCCTGAGGCCCAGCACTAGAAATTCCCATAATTAATAACACCTGCAAAGAATTAATTTGGTGATTAATTAGTGGTTAATTAGCTGCAATGGTGGCTTTCTGCAGCCGCAGGAACCCGCTGGGGCTGATCGTGGCGCTGGACGAGAACCAGGAGGCCTCGGGGGAGCTTTTTTGGGACGATGGAGAATCCGCGGGTGAGCCGGCAAAAACTCTAATTATTATTAATTCTATTAATTATTATTAATTGTGTTAATTTATTGCTGTTGCTGTAGCTGCTAATTTATTGTTGCATAATTATTATTGATTTATTAGTAGTAATAATACTCGTATTAATGCTATGTTATTATAATAATTATCATTATTATTGTTTTCTTATTAGTATTAATGCTACAATATTGATTATTTTTATTATTTTTATTAATTTTAATTTTAATGTTAATTTCTCTCCCTCTTTCAGATACCGTTGAGAGCAAAGCCTACATTTTCTACGAATTCCGGTTTTCCAATGTGAGTCACAAACTTTTAAATTCCTGAATTTGCATTTCCGGTTTTAATAGAAAACATTTTCCAATAATAGTTAATTAATATAATTTATTAATTAATTTTGAATTACTGTCTCTTCCTCAGCCAAGTTCCCCTTTCCTCCACCTTTTCCTTAAATTATTTCCTAAAAAAAATTTAAATATTTGTTAATGTGGAATTTTAGAGACAGCAATGTGAAATTTGTCCTTTTAAAAATATTAAAATAAAATTATTAACCTCTGATATTAAATATTTTTATATAGAAAATAATTGTTAAATTCATGTAATATATTTAAATACATCTATATTATATTATATTATATTATATT
>NW_024360852.1:0-250 GCF_014805655.1 Passer montanus | reverse complement strand
GGGGCGTCGCCAAAACCAATTTGGGGGTCACCTCGGGGGTCCCCAAGGTCACCCCGGGGGTCCCCAGCTCACCCTGAGGTCACCCCGGGGGTCCCGGGGTCATTTAAAGGGGGCTGGGGTCACCCCAAAGTGACCCTGGGAGACCTTGGGGTCACTTTTGGGGGGCTGGGGTCGCTCAGGAGGGGTCCCCAAGGTCACCCCGGGGGTCCCCAAAGTCACCTCGGGGGTCCTCGAGTCAGCCCGGGGGTCC
>NW_024360851.1:0-250 GCF_014805655.1 Passer montanus | reverse complement strand
TTTTTTTTGGGGTGAATTTGGGAATTTTTGGGGTTCCCGCGGGACGGGAGGGGGGAGGGGCCGGAGCAGGCCACGCCCCCGGGGAGGGGAGGGGGGCGGGGCATGAATAATTAATGAGGGGTTAATTAATAAAGGAGAACTTCCAGAAGAAGTGTGGGTCTGGCGGCTCATTTGCATAAATTTGCATATTGATTGTGTGGGAGGGGTCAGGACCACGCCCAGGCCCCTCCCAGTCCCTCCCAGTACAAAC
>NW_024360850.1:0-250 GCF_014805655.1 Passer montanus | reverse complement strand
AAAATCCCACTCATCTCAATAAGACTGGACTGAGCTCACCTAGTGAAGACTTGGAGGTTGATTTCCCAGGGACTAAGTCACCACCATAACCTGCAAATGGTGCCCTGGCAGTGGTGAGAACAGTCACAGTTCTCACCATCTCCCTGATGTTGCACTTTCTCCCAAAAGGCATATATTTAGCTTTGAAATTCTGAACTTTAAAAAATACTTCCTCATAGACTGGGGGCCCTTGTGGAAAAAAAAAAAAAAA
>NW_024360849.1:0-250 GCF_014805655.1 Passer montanus | reverse complement strand
AAAAAAAAAAAGTGGGGGGAGCTTTTATAAAAAAATAATAAATGAGTTTGAGAGCAGCTTTTGTTGGGTTATTGCAAAGCAGCATATTAAAAACAACTGAAGTCCCAGAAAGCCCCAGCATGGCAACAAGATCCCAGCAAGTTTGGTCCCAAGCCTGGGGTTCTGAGCACTCAGGGCACCTCCCCAAAGAGCTCTGCAAAGCTGGGAAGGACATTTGGCAGCCAAAGCATCCCCAGCCCGGACGGATTTG
>NW_024360848.1:0-250 GCF_014805655.1 Passer montanus | reverse complement strand
CGGGGCGCGTGGCGCTGGGGGGGCTGCTGGGCGGGCTGGGGGTGCTGGGGGCCGTGGGGCGCCTGGCCTGGAGCTCGCTCTTCGGCGGGGGGCTGGTGGAGGGGGCGCAGCGCCTGGGGGTCATCGAGGTGCTGGGCTCCATGCCCGACCCCACGCAGGACGCCGTGGGCGGGGGCGAGGCCGGGGCGGGCGACGAGGGGGGACCCCCGGAGCCCGAGCAGCCCCCCGAGGCGCAGCTGGAGGCGCCGCC
>NW_024360847.1:0-250 GCF_014805655.1 Passer montanus | reverse complement strand
TTTGGGATATTTTTAGGGGGTTTGGGGTGTTTTTGAGCACTTCAAGGACATTTTTGGGGTATTTTTGGATGTTTTGGGACGGTTTTTGGGGTATTTTTGGATATTTTTGGGTGTTCTGGCATTTTTTTGGGGTGGTTTCGGGGTATTTTGGGGTAATTTGGAGTGGTTTGGGGTATTTTGGGTATTTTTGATTGGTTTTGGGGGAATTTTGGGGGTTTTTTGGTGGTTTTGGGGTATTTTGTTGGAATTT
>NW_024360846.1:0-250 GCF_014805655.1 Passer montanus | reverse complement strand
TTCTGGTGATTTTGGGTCATTTTAAGAGACTTTGGGTCCATTTCAATCGATTTTGGCCAATTTTGGGTGATTTTTGTCATTTTCAGGCGATTTGGGTCAATTTCAGTCAATTTTGGGTCAATTTCTGGCCGGTTTTGTCAATTTCTGGTGATTTGGGTCAATTTCTGGTGATTTTGGTGAATTTCAGATGATTTCTGGTGATTTGGGGTCCTTTAAGGGGATTTTGGGTCCATTTCAGGCGATTTTGTGT
>NW_024360845.1:0-250 GCF_014805655.1 Passer montanus | reverse complement strand
CTTGTTTTAATTTGTTCAGTGTTTAGAAATGTTGATAAAGATACAAAATACTCCCTGACTGAGAGCATAGAAAGGGAGGGGTTTCTTGTCGTACGCACAAGCTCCATTGACAAGACCTCACATAGGGAAATTTTCTTTTTTATTTAACTTTACACAAAATTATATATATTAAATATAATATATTGCTTTCCAATATAATTTTATATTTTAGGAATATGGGAATGGCAGAAGGAGTTTTGTGAGCTTGAGC
>NW_024360844.1:0-250 GCF_014805655.1 Passer montanus | reverse complement strand
TGCTGCTGCTGCTGCAGGGAGCATTCGCTGCCACCGCGGAGTTCCGTCCTTCACTGGCTCTCCTTCCTGTGGGTGAGCCTCTGTTCCTCAGAGCGGCCGTGGGACTGGGCCCTGTTAACACCCAACCTCCCTGGGAAGGACCCTCACCATCTACTCGTGTGCCTCGGGGGAAAACTGCTCCTCACTCTGGAGCATCTCCCAGCTGCTTTCAGGAGCCTGGCTGCCACAGCACAGCCCCGGCCATTTTCTG
>NW_024360843.1:0-250 GCF_014805655.1 Passer montanus | reverse complement strand
CAAAACCTGGCGGAAAGCTCACACAGCCGTGGACATGTCCATGAAAACTGAGATTTTACTGAACTAATGAGCAGGTACAAGGAATTATCAATAATCAAATACCACTATCAAATACCATAGCAAAATACTTGTGATCAATAACAACATGCAAAAGCCAATACAGAAATGCAAAAGCCAATAGAGAAATACAAAAGCTAATTATTATATTGTCATTTATAACATGGCTGCAGCCACAGCGGAAAGCTGCCTC
>NW_024360842.1:3849-5123 GCF_014805655.1 Passer montanus | reverse complement strand
ATGAGCAATGTGAGTCCTTGGCTACAAAAAAGGAGCTGGGCTGTGGGTGATCCATCTGCTCTCAGCAATGCCTGGTGACATAGGGGAAGCAAGGGAACGTGATCATCCTCCACACGAGAAATGTTAAAGCACCATAAGAAGACAGACCATGTACCCCTAGTCTCTACTTACCACCTTACTTTTCAGAACTTGCTCTGTTCTCCTGGATTGTAGCAGAAATGCTGAGGGCTTCTGATACCCAACACTCCAGCATATATATGGGGGAGCTTAGAAAGAAAACTCCAGAACTTAAAAACACTAAAGACCATGTCTGGGTGTGTTACAGAGGAGGGTGTATGAGAAATGGCTTTGATTTTGGTTAAAGGTGTCTCCTCTAACTCTTCACTGTATATTTCTCCATGCATAGGTTCTCATGTGCAGCCACAGCAAATGTCCAACAGCAGCTCCATCAGGCACTTCCTCCTGCTGGCATTGGCAGACACGCGGCAGCTGCAGCTCCTGCACTTCTGCCTCTTGCTGGGCATCTCCCTGGCTGCCCTCCTGGGCAACGGCCTCATCATCAGCGCCGTAGCCTGCGGCCACCACCTGCACACGCCCATGTTCTTCTTCCTGCTCAACCTGGCCCTCAGCCACCTGGGCTCCATCTGCACCACTGTCCCCAAAGCCATGCACAATTCCCTCTGGGACACCAGGAACATCTCCTACTCAGGATGTGCAGCACAACTCTTTCTTTTGTATTTCTTCCTATCAGCAGAGTATTTTCTCTTGACCATCATGTGCTACGACCGCTACGTGTCCATCTGCAAACCCCTGCACTACGGGACCCTCCTGGGCAGCAGAGCTTGTGCCCACATGGCAGCAGCTGCCTGGGCCAGTGCCTTTCTCAATGCTCTCATGCACACAGCCAATACATTTTCCCCGCCCCTGTGCCATGGCAATGTCCTGGACCAGTTCTTCTGTGAAATCCCACAAATCCTCAAGCTCTCCTGCTCACACTCCAACAACATCAGGGAACTTGGGCTCATTGCAGTTAATGCCTGTTTGGTGTTTGGTTGTTTTGTGTTCATTGTTTTCTCCTATGTGCAGATCTTCAGGGCTGTGCTGAGGATCCCCTCTGAGCAAGGACGGCACAAAGCCTTTTCCACCTGCCTCCCTCACCTGGCAGTGGTCTCCCTCTTTGTCAGCACTGATATATTTGCTTACCTGAAGCCCCCCTCCATTTCCTCCCCATCCCTGGATCTGGCAGTGTCAGTTCTGTACTCAGTGGTGCCTCC
>NW_024360842.1:0-1116 GCF_014805655.1 Passer montanus | reverse complement strand
GCCCAGCACAGGGGAAGAATTGCTCTCCTGGTCCTGCTGGTGACACCATTCCTGGTCCATAGGAGTGCCCAGCTTTGCCCTGGGCTGAGTTTGGCTGTGGCCCAGCTCCATCCTCCTGCGGGGCTCAGGGCCTGTTCCCGGCCATGGCCAGCCCTGGCCGGCCTCTCTGCTGGCCCAGAGGCTGGCAGAGCCCGGGGCAGGGCTGTCTGTGGAGGCCCACAGGTGCCAGGGGCTGTGCAGGAGCTGGCAGAGGCTGCCCAGCAGGGAGGCCATGGGGCACAGAGCCCCAAGGCTGCTGTGGGCAGCACGGCACAGGGGCCGTTCCCAGCCGCAATGCTCCTGGTCTGGGCTGGGCCTGCACAGGGGCTGGGCCACCATGGCTGGGCCAGCACAGGGCCACCAAGGGGCCACGCAGCCGCTGCCGGGGCTGACAGCAAGGCCAGGTACACACAAGCAATTGCTGAGCATGGCCTGCGCTGGCCAGGGCTGACTGTGCCACAGGCAGAGCTCAGCTGCCCTTGGGGGCTGCAGGAACAGTCAGGAGCCCAAAGAGCCTCCATGGCTGTGCTGGAGACCAAGGCTGGAGCAGGGAAATGCAGGGCTGCTGCAGGATGGGGAGGGCATTGAATTCCAGCACACACCTCAGCTCTCTGATGATCCCGGCACCATGCTGGGCCCTGTTTCAGACTGGAGCAGAGCAGATGTTGATGGGACAGGAGTCCTGCGGGGCTCTCAGGGACCTGCAGCTTGCAAGGTGCTCTGCTCTCCCTCAGGTGCTCTCGGAGAGATCCAATCCCAGCTGGGCACCTCAGGGCACAAGTGGCACTGCCTGTTCATGGGCACACAGCTGATGTCTGCCTGGAAAGGGGCAGGGGTTTAATATCTGTGTGTTTCATAATGTACAAGTAAGTCTTTATTATCAGGGTCATTTGCGTATTTCTAAGAAATGGCAAAGTTTTCCCATGAGGAACAAGAATTTCCTGGATCTCGTGGATTCTTCTACTGATGGCAGGAGAAAAAATACTGATCTTCCCCTCTACCTGCACCACCAACATTCAGTCTAATATTTCTTTACCCTTTTCCTTCAGGTGTTTCCAGCTCTCTTGGTTAAATGGC
>NW_024360841.1:0-250 GCF_014805655.1 Passer montanus | reverse complement strand
GGGAAATTAAAAAGCTATTCAGTCCATGTCTCAAGAAAGATTCTATCTATCTAAACTTCCTGAATTAGCCTCTGATCTGAGCTATTGCCAAACCTTTCCTAAATACAGGCAGTGATGAAGAGTCTGCCTCCCCCTTAGACAACATATTCTACTGCCATTACTATTGTTAGAAAGTTTTCTTGACTTCCAGCTTAAATTTCACCTACAAAGTTGTAAGTGGGTGTACTCCTCCCATAGCAAATGCTTAAAA
>NW_024360840.1:0-250 GCF_014805655.1 Passer montanus | reverse complement strand
GCCAAACTTGAAAAAGAATACTTTTACTATCCTAAAGCATTTTGTAATAGGTACCTTGTAATCAGGCCATATTCAGACTTAAAACCATTGTCATTACTTAAAATATTTTAGTATTTGAAGTACTTTTGCCAAAAATTCAAAATAAATTATTCAGAAAGTTCTAGCTTGCATTTATAAATAGGAACTTGTTAAGCTCCATTTTAATCAAAGTTTTAATTTTAAAATATTTCAAAATACTGTAATTAAATTA
>NW_024360839.1:0-250 GCF_014805655.1 Passer montanus | reverse complement strand
AGGGGATGTGGAGGCAGTGCGGGGCTTTGGGGCGGAGGGAGGGGCCGCAGTGGAAGCCGAGGTTTAAAGGGAGCGAGGGGGAAGCGTAGGGCGGTGTGATTGTGGGGAGGGTGTGCGCTGAGATCTGGGCTTTTGGGGTGGGGGCGTTTGCAGCGGTGTGCGGGGCTTTGGGGGGCTGCGGTGGGACCCGAAGGCCGGGTTCGGAAGGGGTGGGAGGTGCGGTGAGCCGCAGGGTTTGGTGGCTTTGCAG
>NW_024360838.1:0-250 GCF_014805655.1 Passer montanus | reverse complement strand
TTGCATAAATTAGCATACATTAGCATAAAATAGCATAAAACATCTAAAACAGCCCAAAATGTCCCAAAGTTACCCTGGCCCCGCCCCCAGCGCCACAAGCCCCGCCCCCAGACAGCCTGGAAAGGGTTAAAGCATCCCACATTAGCATAAATTAGCATAATTTATCCCTGGAATTACCCGAAATGATCCTCAAAATATCCCAAAATATCCCAAATTGTCCCCAAAATATCCCAAATCGATCCCGAAAATG
>NW_024360837.1:0-250 GCF_014805655.1 Passer montanus | reverse complement strand
CCCTGCCCTGTCCTGTCCCTGCCCGGCTCTGCTTTCCCTGCCATCAATAAAGTTGTTTCCTGCATCAGCTGCAGCTTCCCGAGGCTCATTCCCGGGAGAAGCCCGGGACAAACAAACCCCGGGGCCGAGGGCGGCGGCGGGGCCGGGCACGGGCGGGGCGGGGGCTGCGGGAAGGGTCCGGGAGGAATTCCCGGCGCTGCCTCTGCTCCCGGGGCTCTGCTTCCAGCTGCCGATTTTATCCCGGTTTTTC
>NW_024360836.1:0-250 GCF_014805655.1 Passer montanus | reverse complement strand
TAAGGTCCCTGTGAAGGCAGTCTTGGCCCAAACTAAGCATCATCCAAAGTCTGACTGAGTCAGAAATTCTTGTCACCCAGAAACTTCTCTTTCAACACAGATGTAGGTAGTTAACAGTCCTTCAGAAATATCATACAATATATTATATAATAGGTTTGACCTTGATTATACTCAGAAGGAAAAAAAACAAAAACGTAGAAAGCAATGAATGCCTGTACAAAGGAGTTTTGTTCCTTGGGACAAGAGACTG
>NW_024360835.1:0-250 GCF_014805655.1 Passer montanus | reverse complement strand
CTTAAAGCACAGCCAAGGTAAAATGGCTGTAGTTCTTTAAGGATCATTTAAACAAATCCATGGTAAAATATTTACAGAAGAAAAAAGAATTTTTAAAAAATTAAAAAGCCATCCCTCTATAGCACCAATAAATGTGAAGAAGCTAAAGTTTTCTAATTGAAACTGAAGTTAATGGCAAACACCTAGGAAAGATTCACCTGGCGTACCTGGAAACACTTCCGTGGGTACAAGGGCATTTGGAGAAGATTCT
>NW_024360834.1:0-250 GCF_014805655.1 Passer montanus | reverse complement strand
AAAATCACAGTTCTGGTGTCCCTGTAAATGTTCCAACATTCCTTTGGTGATCCTGTGTGTCCCTTTCAACTCAGAATGTTCTGTGATTCTGAGATTACAATTCCTGTTCTGCCTCTCTCATCCCCCTGTTGCCTATAACCAAAAGAGAAAAAAAACCCTTGCAACTGTGTTAGAAGAGTAAAGTAAAAACCAGACATTTATTGGAAGCTTCCAGGTGTCTTAGTGGGAATGGGGCACACCCAGCCCCTGA
>NW_024360833.1:0-250 GCF_014805655.1 Passer montanus | reverse complement strand
GAGGTAACATCAGGGGTGGTGGTGGCACCGGGGGGCTGGCAGTGCCTTTAAAGTTTGGTGGTGCCATCAGGGGTCGCAGTGCCACCAGGGGCACTGGTGGGGTGGTGGTGGCATCAGGTGTCATGGTGGCATCAGGAGGAGTGGTGGCATCGGGGAGGTGGTGCCACCGGGGATGGTGACATCAGGGGGGGTGGTGGCATCAAGGGTGGAGGTGGCATCAGGGGTGGCAGTGGCACCAGCAGTGGAGGTG
>NW_024360832.1:0-250 GCF_014805655.1 Passer montanus | reverse complement strand
GGGACCCCCCTGGGGACCCCCCCGGGGACTCCCCCACCCCCAGGGGGGGTCTGGGGGCGCCGCCCCTCCCCCCCCCGCACCCCCTGTCGGTTCTGGGGCGCTGCCACCCCCAATAAAGAGCGGAGCAGTGACCCCGGGTGGGGCTTTTGGGGGGATTTGGGGGGAATTTGGGACATTTTGGGGGAGTTTGGGAGGGATTTGGGACATTTTGAGGGGAATTTGGGGCATTTGAGGGGGATTGGGGGCATTT
>NW_024360831.1:1406-6975 GCF_014805655.1 Passer montanus | reverse complement strand
CTCCTGCCAGGGCAGGTCCTGCTGCAGTGTAGAGGGTGCTGTGTGGCCAGGGCTGCTCTCAGCTTTCTCCTAAAGGGAAGGGAAAGGGCTGTCAGCTTTGGCTGTATCACTGAGACGCCTGCACTGTCAGCCTGGCCATCAGCAGATGTGCCTCAGATCTCCCGCAGAAAGTGCCTCCTCAGCCTCCTCTCCCTCCAGACAGCGACAGCAGCACCTTGGCTTGCAGCATCTCTGTTTGTCTGCCCTGCCCTTAAGGCCCTGCTGCCAGGGAGATGCCCCAGGGCAGTGCCCCGTGTTGAGAGGGGTCTGCAGGGCAGAGCTGAGCCCCCAGGGCTGGGCTGGGCTCTGGAAGCACTGGCAGGGACAAGGCTTGGGTAGAGAGAAACTGCTCCAAATAGGCACAACTGCAGGCAGCAGACAGACAGAGCAACCCTTGGTGTCCCTTCCGGTTCAGGTGCACAGGGAAAGGGAGGAGGGTTTGGAGAAAAATATTTTTAAACTGGAGAATTCAAAAAGTCCACTTTGCTTTTCAAGAAAGTTTTAAGTGTGATGAGGCTGAAATAGAGAGAGGTGAAATGAGAAAAGAGCACCTGTGTTGTTCCAGCAGGTCTGACTGCACTGGGGCACAGGGAGCCCTGTTTTCCCTCTGGGCTCCCCAGTGTTCAGGCTGACAACAATGCTGAAGATAAGGCAGTAGCTCAACAGTACAAACCCGAACTCAAAATGTTTAGCCAAGTTCAGGAAGAACTTTGCCCTCTCTGGAAGAGAAGTAATTTTGATGGGATAAAAAAAAAAAACCAAAAACAATGGGATTGACTCAAAGAAATTAGTCCCAGTTTGTCAATGTCTTCTTTGAACAGCTCACAATGCCCAGAGTGAAGAAATGTCAAACAGCAGCTCCATCAGCCACTTCCTCCTGCTGGCATTGGCAGACACACGGCAGCTGCAGCTCCTGCACTTCTGCCTCTTGCTGGGCATCTCCCTGGCTGCCCTCCTGGGCAACGGCCTCATCATCAGCGCCGTAGCCTGCGGCCACCACCTGCACACGCCCATGTTCTTCTTCCTGCTCAACCTGGCCCTCAGCCACCTGGGCTCCATCTGCACCACTGTCCCCAAAGCCATGCACAATTCCCTCTGGAACACCACAACCATCTCCTACACAGGATGTGCAGTCGAACTATTTTTTTTTGTCTTTTTCATTTCAGCAGAGTTTTCCCTTCTGACCATCATGTGCTACGACCGCTACGTGTCCATCTGCAAACCCCTGCACTACGGGACCCTCCTGGGCAGCAGAGCTTGTGCCCACATGGCAGCAGCTGCCTGGGCCAGCGCCTTTCTCAATGCTCTCATGCACACAGCCAATACATTTTCCCTGCCCCTGTGCCATGGCAATGCCCTGGGCCAGTTCTTCTGTGAAATCCCACAGATCCTCAAGCTCTCCTGCTCACACTCCAACTTCAGGAAACTTGGGCTCATTGTGGTTAGTGCTTTTCTGTTAGTTGGTTGTTTTATGTTCATGGTTTTCTCCTATGTGCAGATCTTCAGGGCTGTGCTGAGGATCCCCTCTGAGCAGGGACGGCACAAAGCCTTTTCCACCTGCCTCCCTCACCTGGCAGTGGTCTCCCTCTTTGTCAGCACTGATATATTTGCTTACCTGAAGCCCTCTTCCATCTCCTCCCCATCCCAGGATCTGGCAGTGTCAGTTCTGTACTCAGTGGTGCCTCCTGCCCTGAACCCCCTCATCTATAGCCTGAGGAACCAGGAGCTCAAGGATGGAATGAGAAAAATGATGACTGGATGCTTTTCAGAAGGAATAAAATACCCCTTTTGTACAGCATAACATTCAGAATTTACAGACTCGGTCTGCCTTTTCATATATTGGTAGTGTGGTGGGTGGATATTTTTGTTTTTCTTGTGGTCATCTTGATCACAACAAAATCTTATTATTCATCCCTCTTCTGTTTAAATGTTTTCCTCTTGAATTTGACTAACAGATTTTTTAAATTGGGAACTGTGCTCTCTGGTCTTTAAACAAAATAAAGGGATCTGCAGGATATGCTTTCTCTGCTACCCTTTCACTGAGTCTTTTGTAAAAGCTGTGATGCTTTGCAGCAGAGCAGCACAGTCAGGGAGCACCAGCACATGATCTTTCTGAGCTGCTCTTGGCTCCTCTACACTCTCCTTTGGAGCCCTTGTTGTGGTCTGAGTGCTCTGGAAGCAGGTGCAGTAATGAGAGCTTTTGTGAGAAAGCTGACCTTTACCCCAGCACTGCCATCAGCAAAGGGATCTCCTCAGCCCAGTGCCTGAGAGCTTCTGCCACAGTTTCTTACAAGAACATGCCAAGGGTTGGACTCTAAAGATGCTCATTGTTCTCCCAAGGCTCAGTGGGATCAGATCAGAGACTCGGGTCTGTGTCAGGTGTTTCTTGTTGGTGGCCAGTACCCATCAGATGCTGAATGGTCTGTGCTGAACCTTCCTGGGCCTTTCCAGCTTGTGCCAGGGCTGATGGCAGGGGAAGGTTTTCTCCACCTCCTCCTTTTACTTTGCAGTGCCACAGTGTTCTGGGGCATCCTCGTGATTTTCTGTGTCATTGGTGCCCAGATCAGTTGTGTGTCCTGAGACATTCTGACACAGCATTTTTTAAACAATCCTCTCCCCTGCTGAACCCTCTCCTCTACAGCCTGTGGAGCAGAAAGGAGGGGCTTAGGGAGGCACTGAGAGAAGTGCTCAGGAGAGCTGTGAGCTGCACAGTGGAGCTGTGTGGGAATAAAACCCCACAGTCACCCATCTAAACTTGCCCTCAGGACAGGGACAGCTCAGAGCTGTGTCCTGGGCACTCCTCTGGAAGGGCTTTTTGGTGTCAGGGCTGTTGAGAAGGCTGGGCAGTGTCACTGTGAGACCTCTCTCAAACCCCTTGGAAAGGCCAGAGCCATTCCAGAGGGTCCTGGGCACTTCTGAAGGACAGACATGGAACCAGTCTGCAAACAGGACTGGGAGGAGGACTGGGAGAGTCACAGCCTGGTCAGGCTCAGCAGGGAAGGGGATGTGGCAAATCCTCCTGCAGCCATTCCAGGCACTGGTAGGACAAGGCAGGGACTGCAGATCCCCCATGGCAGGGAGAAGAAATGTCTGGGCACACAACATCCATGTGGGATGTTGTGTGCCCAGAATTCAGCCAGGCCTGTGACAGGGTCTGCTGTGCTCTCCAAAGAGCTGTGCTCTCCTCTCAGACTGGAGAGAGCTGGGCTGAAGGGGTGGAACATGGGGTGGGTGGGAATTTGGCTGAACAATGAGGGTCAAATGTCATCTGTGGTACAGAGTCCTCTTGGCAGCCACACCCTGGTGACATCCCTCAGTGACCAGCCCTTCACCACTGCTGGGGAACGTTTCTGTTATCGCTACAATGGGAAGAAATTAACTTTCCATTCCTTTGTGGATGTTGCCAAGTCTGTGACCAAACTCATCTAGTAAATTGTGACTGCAAAACATAACTGGGCAAACTGACTGAGTTAGGTAAATTTGTCTTGCCATCAGGTGCCAAGCAAGCACTAGAAAAGGCAGGGAAAACTTATGCATCAGAAGAAAGGCAATTCAATAGGGAAAAACCCAAACTCAAACAAAAAAAAACCCAAACCCAATCAAGAAAACCAAAGCAAGACCCACCCACAACAACACAAAACCCCACAAACAAACCAACCACAAAAAGAAAAGGCCACAAACAGAAGAAAAGCAAATCCACAGGAAATCTCTTATCAGCAGAAAATATTTAACCACCTTGTCACAGGAGAAGACTGTATGTGTAGGTGCTGTTTTGAAAGAAAAATGTCTTAAAAAAGAAATTAATCCCCTACCCACCTTGTCCCCCCGCTTCTCTCAGTTGATTGCTGATCATGGTGTGTCATGGAATGGGACATCCCTTGGGTCAGTCCAGCCCAGCTGTCCCATCCCTGTTTCCCCAGGAACACTTGCCCACCCCAAGCCCATATGTTGGGGGATTGCGAGGTGAGCACTGTGACAAGGACAGGGGAACAGAACAACATTTAGTCTTATAAAGAACAGTAGAACAGAACAGCCCAGCCTTGGAGAAATGGATAAAGGATGTAGCTGAGGCAAACAGAAATCACACAAAATGCAAGCAAGATGCCAGCTCAGCTCTGCAAGGCTGACAAAGCAGAAGTTATACAGAACAATAATATTGTCCTTACTCAAAAGTGGGGGTTGAGGAAAGCCAACCTACAAAGGGCACCAGATGTTGAAGACAGACCCCAAAGAGCCATATAAGGATTTGTGATAAGGGGAGTAACTATGTCAAATAAATTCAAAGAAAGTGGGGATAGCTAATGAACACATAATCAGTGTGTGTGATAAAAACTCTGTTCATTTGATGCTAAGTAGGCTTCAATGGATGAAGGATGGCCCAAGTGACCACCATGCTGCAATAAAGAATACCTGCTTTCAAATATTCAAAACTGTGTTCAAAAGTTTCTGTCCTGTGGATTTCATTATCAGTGGTGTCCTTGACTCCATTATGCCCCACAGTTTCACGATGGCCCCTTGCTTTCATCAGGCCCTGCTGTACAACAACGGACTCTTGGTTCCACTGGGTCCTCTACTGTCAAAATGTCCTTCTTGGTTCTGCACTGCCACAATGCTGTCCTTGGTTCCATGAGGCCTTGGTGTGTCACAACAGCCCTTTGATTCCATGAACTGCCATAGTGTAACCCTGGTCTCTTGGATGTATCAAAATGGACAACTGGTCACAAGCAGCCCTGCTGTGTCACCATGAATATTTGGTTCCAGGGGCCCCACAATGTCACAATGGCCCCTTGGTTCTTTGAGGTTCCATAGCATCACCATGGTCTCCTTGGATCTGCAGTATCTCTATGGACCATTGGTTCCATGCAGCCCTGCTGTGTCACAGTGGTTCCTTGGATCCATGGAGCCCCGCTGCTCAACAATGGAATCTTGGTGCTGTGAGGTTCTGTACTGTCACCATGGTCTCCTTGGTTCTGGACTGTAACAATGGACCCTTGGTTCCCTGAGTTTCCATGATGTCACAATGGTCTCCTTTGTTCCACAAGGCCTTGCTTTGTCACAATGGATCCATGGTTCCATGAGCTTCCATAGTGTCACCATGGTCTCCTCAGAGCTGCATTGTCACAATGGACAATTGGCTCCATGGGCCCCTGCTGTGTCACAATAAACCCTTAGTGCCCGGAGGTTCTCTAGTGTCACCATGGTCTCCCTGGTTCAATGACACCTTGCAGTGTCACAATGGCTGCTTGGTTCCATGAATTTCCATACTGTCAGCAATTGCCTCCTTGTTTCTGCAGTGTCATAATGGACCCTTGGTTCCTTGAGGTTCCTAAATGTCACTGGCCTCCTTGGATCGATGAGTTTCTGTACTGTCAACAATGGTTCCTTTGTTCCAATGAGGCCCTGCTGTGCCACAACAGACCCTGGGTTCCATGAAGTTCTTCAGTGTCACAATGGCCCCTTGGATCCATGAGGTTCTATAGTGTCACCATGGTCTCCTTGGATCTACATTGTCATAATGCACAATTTGTTC
>NW_024360831.1:0-615 GCF_014805655.1 Passer montanus | reverse complement strand
CCACCTCTCATCTTCTTCCAAAACACTTGGATTTCGCACTTTTATTTCTTATGGAAAAACTATCCATCTCCACCAGGAGCCCATGGCTGAAACTGGGATTCCACCTCCAAAACTCTGTTCATCCAGGGATTGCTCCCATGTGAAAGCTGCCAGGACAGACAGGTCTGGCTGCCCTTGGCCTCTTAGGGGCTGCCTCTCACCTGGTTTTGAAACACCAGGGCACAGTGCTTTCCTTCCAATGGAAAGGAACTGTCATGCTTGTCAACATGTCTGTGGTCAAAAGTGAGATTCCTCCTCTCAAAATCAGTATATCGAAGGATCCCTCTGTAAAAGCAGCTGCCAGGATAAACAAGTCTGTCTTGCTTGAGCTCCTGGGAGCCACCTCTCATCTGCCTTTGAAACACTTGGCCTCTGTGCTTTCCTTCCTATGGAAAAAANNTTTCCTATATACAAGGCTTGCTTTCAGACAAAAACTACAGGAATCGAAAGGTCTGGCTGACCTTGCCCTGTGATAGCTGCCTTTCAACTGCCCTTGCAACTCTTGCTATCCTGCCTATGGAAAAGATCTGTGTTTCTCCTCCTATCATCCATGTCCAAAATTGTTATTCTGCCTCT
>NW_024360830.1:1060759-1062961 GCF_014805655.1 Passer montanus | reverse complement strand
TTCCTCATGGATGGGGAAAGCTTGGAAGAGCTGCTTCTAAACCCACTTACAGCCCCCCAGTACCTGGTAGTGTCTGGATGTACGTCTGGAGCTCGTTTTTCACAGACTTGGCCACATTGTCACACACCTGTGGGACAGAAAGGCCACAGAGCTGAGCAGGGCCAGCCGGGTCACAGCCATGCTCCCTGCTCCATGACAAAGCCTGCTGAAGTGAATGAGCACACAGTGATGATTGCCTCCATTCACCAGGCAGCACATTAAGTGTCCAAGACACAAGCAGGGTTTGTACCTACAAGCATCTGCTTGCAGCAATTTCCCCTCAGCACAGTTCAGTGGCGTGCAGCAGAAGGATCAGAGGAGAGATCCAGGTGATGCTGCCTCCCAGGCTGGCTTTAAAGCAAACCTCAGTGCACAGAGCCATGCCAGCACACAGGCAATGCTGCCTGGTGCCCTGTGCCACAGGGCTCCTGCACAGAGCAGCCACGCATGGCAGGAGACCTCCATCAGCCCAGGATCAAGCTCCAAAGACAAGACCTCTGAGGCCTGATGTGTCACAGCTCTGGTCACGATGGCTGGAGACAGGGCAAGGAGCTGGGTGCAGCCAGGCAGGTGTGAGGGGGGAACACCCTGTGCCACCCCAGCCAGGAGAGATGGGCTGGCTGGTCTCTCCTTGCATGATGAAGGTGAGGGAAGAAGAAATAATTCAGTCAATTGAATTTCCTTTGACTGGTGTCCAGGCACAGGAAACCCATGGATGCTGATGCAGGCAGATCTCATGCTGGATCCAGGGGAATCCTGGCTGCCAGAGGCAACATCCTTGAGCCTGGATCCAATAGACAGAGCACCTTTTTCCCAGAGCTTCTTTTGCCCAGAAAGACATATCCAAGAGTAGAAGAGAAAGGCAAAAGGCCAAATCCCCACTCACAATCTCCTTGGCACTGTGACCCTCCCTGTCACCCATTATCAGCCCTTATCTGACTGCTCAGTTCTGAGCAGGAGCTCCCAAACCTGCCATGGTGACAACCCCATCTCACTGAAGACCTGTCAAAACAACATTCAGGATGTTCAGGAAGAGCATGGAGGAAGCAGAACTCTTCCATAAGGAGAAATGAAATTTTATAAGGAATAGCATAGAGAGGACGCAAAAGCAGGAAGTCTTCCCCCTGGCTTTCAGCAAAATTTGAAGTAGAACAGAAAAAAAGGCTTCAAAGAGCTGAACCCTGACCAAACACTGCTGTGTTTGGCAAGGAGCAGCCAAAACCACATCTAAAGCTCAGCATATGTGCCGGTCCCGGTAGTGCTTCCTGCAAGTGGTGACAGAGGGAATGGAACATGAAATCCTGCCCTGCTGGCCCCAACCCTTTGGACAGGTAAAGGCTTCTCCTGCTGAGCTGCTTTGCCTCTTCTGGCAGTGTGGGCTCTGCTCCACTGGGGAAAGGCTGGCTCCCCCAGGCTGCTGGAGAAGGAATGGGAATGGTCACATGGGAACCAGGAGTTGGACAGGTAAAGGCTTCTCCTGCTGAGCTGCTTTGCCTCTTCTGGCAGTGTGGGCTCTGCTCCACTGGGGAAAGGCTGGCTCCCCCAGGCTGCTGGAGAAGGAATGGGAATGGTCACATGGGAACCAGGAGCCCAGGGACTTGCAGGAGTCCTGTGCTGCTGCTGCTGCTGCCCTTTGCCCAGGACTGCAGGTCAACACTCCTCTCCCCACTGTGCATAGGCCCCCCTGCTCCCCAGGTCAGGAGTCCCTCTGGTCCCACACGCTCCTCAGCACGTGTGGGCACTTCCCCATCCTGTCCCAGCTCTTTCCACATCTCTCTCATGATGCCATGGCTCGAGTCCCCCTGCAGCCACGTGCTGGGGCTACCAGGTACTACAGGGACCAGGTTGGGGCAGTTAAGCTCCTTGGGCTGTGAGCAATTCGGGTACATTTGCCATCTGCAAAAAAATCTGAATACATCTTTGTTCTGTGATGCTCTAACCTGCCCATTTGCCATCTGAAGGAAATCTGAACACATCTGTGTTCTCTGGTGCCATTACCAGCCTGGGATTTCCCCGGGCAGCTTGTACCAGTGCCAGAGGCAGGACTGCTGCTGCTTTCCAGCATCACACTGACAGGTGGGAACCACAATGAAAAATCCGTGGATTCTACAAGAAAAGTGGGAGCAGCCTGCCTGGGTTTGGACAGAACTTGGAAAGAGAAGT